>NC_047519.1:42415823-42431937 GCF_902827115.2 Pseudochaenichthys georgianus
AGTGCCTCACCAGCCATGAACCTCACCGCACGTCACTCTTATTGACACATGCCATATGATAAGGTGCATGAACACCTGAAATCACAGCTGACTGCAGGAGAAAGGAGAACCATTTTATAGTTTGGCTGCAGCTCAGCTGCTGGAGAATGAGGTGAAAATGTAATAGGTTAAAGAGAATGCCTGTGGTGAGCTGATTATATGCAGCTGTGGACTGAATGTATACACACCCAGTCTTCCTGAAAGAACTTGCGCTGAGCTTCATTTCAATCTTGAAATAAAAGATAAATAACACAAATTTAAATTGCCCCACAAATAATAAATAAACACATTAGCCATATTACCAAGGGACATGGGGACACAGCAAGTTCATGCTGCCATCACATCGAAGTTAGAGGCCTTTGCATGTTTAAAACCAGTGCCTAATATGTAACAGCTGTAAAGTTTTTGTAAAACTACAGAAACAAACTCTCAATGGCCACCAACCTGCAGATCACACACATCCATTTGACAAAAGATGTAACAAAGATGTTTACACTGCCGACAGTCATTATTTCAAACAGTATGAACACATTTAATGCAGAATGCTCCCTCATTAATTTGTTTCCCTCGACCACGATGGTTGCCATCGTATGGTCAGATCTTGGGTGGACCGGTCACTGATGAAGGCGATATTCATGTCCTTTTGAAGCAAATTAAATAATAGGTTAGCGCATATGAGATAATGAATTAGGTAACTGCATACTTTTTAAACTGTCACTCTTAGCGAATTCAGAGCCATTATTACCAGCTTCTAAAGTAACGCTGGTATTGTTTTCACCTATTGAGTCTGAATGTGTGCGTCATCATGGCAACGTGGTCCTGAAGACATACAGAGGTGGTTTTGAGTACTTTGCCTCGTGTTTAAATGCATGTGGACAGATTTTGTCAATCCCAACCGTGCAAGTTTCAGTGTATCTTCTCATCTTTTTAGCAGGTTCCATACAATATGTGAACTGGTTAAGTGAAGAGCAGAAGCCACTTTTCAAATGTTACACAATCCTTTTCCCATGCCATTGCTGTCAACACCTATCCATGCTGAACGTTGCTAAGATATTATTGATTGGGGTGTGGCCAAAAGTGCAATATGCTTCAAAATGTAACTGACAGAGAGCAGTGCTTTTGTCCTGTGTTTTTACACTGTGTCCATGGATTTTATTTTATTTCAAGATTTTTAATGACGCCGCTAAACTCCTTGAAAAGGTCCTCTTCCTTTTCTCCAAGGTACACGACAAGGCAGCGGATGGCTATAGTTCTCTGCGTACTTCAATTGTATTGTGCTATTTTTGAAAAAGGAAAAAAAGAGAAATGACCTAAATGAATATATTCTGACTGCCAACAACTTGCATTTCAATGACAACTCTAAATAACGACCCATCCTCAAGAAGCATGTCCTTGATCTGCTTCACCGAGATTCATTTTGAATAAAAAGCGATATCACAATAGTAACCAATTTGCCATACAGTGCAACGACAAGGCTATCTACTGTATTTGAATGACAAAAGATGACACTCAGCTTAAAATGTCCTTTGCATATTTCTATTTGTCTTTACTGTGGGAACTTGTCCAGGCATGTTAAGTGGGAGTGGACTTTAAATCCTTAAATCAAGGTGTAGAACAATTAAGTTATCAAGCCAATTGCATAACTAACTACAACTTGAATTTAGTTTGTAGTCAATTAACGCAGAAATCAGAGTTCAAATTACATTCAATATTAAGTTGATGTAATTACCAACATTATTATGTCAACACAACTTATAAATTAATGTTTGCAACTTAGAATGTTTATCTAAATCAATTAACTCACATTTTTATCTTGCAACCATGCATTTCATTAAGTGGAGGTGAAAGGTCACCTGAACTCGTTTTTAGAGTGTGGAAGAGAGAATAGAGAGAAACGGGAAGAGAGGTATAGGAAAGAGAGAAGAGATATTTGCGAGTTGCATACTGATACTGCGTCTTCTCGATTAATAGCTTATAGACAATACCATGTTTAAATAGACTCCTACGTTGTTATTACATATGTGACATATGTAAGAAAAGGGAGGGGAGAGTCAATTATATTTGAGTAATTGATTTCATATTGGAACATTTATTTCTCAAACCTATGTTTTATGGAAGAGGAAATGTATTTCTGATAAAATAATCTTTTATCAAACGGTAAATGGTGAATTAATATAACATTTAGAATCATTGAGAAAGGGTTATATCCACAGGGACTAGCTCACCTTTAACTTAAAATAACATTTCTCTGCTTTGGACTGATGAGTATATGATTCTTGCATGTTAAATGACAAACACAAACCTTACATTTATGCATGTGCATGTGTCAGGAAGGCTCCCAAATAATTCTGAGGGGCCTATCCTATTTTTGTAATTGAATGAGAATGTGCTAATCCATTACCTTGAGTTGTCTTCACTCAGGAAAACATCCCTATCAAGTGTTAACCCAATAACTAGGACAGCTCTGAAGGCCAAGGGTCAGAGAGAGAGGGTCACACGAGGTCGTTCGAGATGAGAGGATTCTAATCTTCAACTTTCTGATGAGATGGGATGCTTCTTCATCTTTCTGCTCGGTGGGCTCAGGCAGACAACCCTGCAGGACGAGCGAGGGCTTCAGAGGTTTCTATAATACAAGGTTCCATGTTTCTTGGAGGAGCAGATGTCTTCCTAACCTCTCCCATCACGGGGGGAGACCTGGATGCGCCACTTGGAATAGGCAGTTGCACTGCTCTCAAGCAGATAGCAGAAGGAATGCAGGCAGATGAGCCTCCATTTCACTGGGGGATCAACTACAGTGCTCACTGAATGAGCCACACAAAAGCAGAGCAATTGGGGGGGGGGGGGTTGAAATATGGCACTCTGATGAACAAGAGTTTGAGCCAATCAGCACCTCAGTGCTAATCTACAGTATCAGGATGCCTTTACACACCAGACACTCTGTGTCATAAAGAGAGGAGGAGAACGAGTCAGGAGGACATGTCCTTCCAGCTCTCGTACAAAGATAACATTTGAATTGAATGACCAGAGATTTACAGATGTACAATTAATGATAGTTCTTATATTTCCAATGAACAGACATGTGTTAAATAGTGGTGATAAATACATTTGTTTGTTATTGATTGATATTTTCAGATTATAAGGTATTGAATAATAAGATATTTCTAATATTATAAAAGATAATGTTACTATCCTTAATTGTCCAGCAATCAGGCTTAACAACAATACTCTTCAATTTATTATCCATGCACAGAAAGACCTACAATGATGTTTCAAGTTTTAAACATTTAAACCTTCCTTTCCAGGTTTTACAAAAGTCTTTGAATATTTCCCTAATGTTTCCTTTTCAGATTGTTAACCATTTTGAGAATTGTTTAATTTTCCCTTCAGATTTTGAAATGACATAATGATGGATAGTTGAAGTAATGTAATTATGTTATCATGCCATAGTCTTTTTATTTAATATGTAATGAAGTAAACGTAAAGTAACCTAAAATTGAGGACACTAACTTTGCAGATTACAAATTGATCAAATCACCACTGTGAATTTTATAACTTAACTGTGATTTTGTACTTCACCTGGATTTCTTATGATGTTTTCAATACATTTGACTAGTGATTGCCTTGAAGTAAATCTTTGAACTGCAAGCTGGTTTTGATTTTATAGTTTGATAAGTGAGATCAACTAATGGTTACATGTTAAAACATATTATTTTAAAGAAGATGTTTTTGCTATTAGGCGTCTGTGTTTTATGTGTGTTCATTATTGTGCTTTTGACAACAGACGATCCAAACATTCATGAGAGATCATTTTCTATTGTGATTGTCTGTATCAATCATTGTGGTTGAATGTTTCAATCTTATTCTACTCTGTGATATAATTGATGTTGTGTAAGACCACACTCAAATCTGAAGACGCCTATTGATTTAAGTATTGACCAAATTATTATTAGACTAATGTTTTCAGGTTATCAAAGATGATAAAAAGAGAGGAACTGTGAGGGAATAATTGTGTCTTTACTCCCAGATATTTAACCTTTCGGCCTGTTGACCTTTACGACGAACCCTAAGTCTGTTATCCGTCTTAAGGAATGGGAAGTCTCAGCTATTGTTGACATTATCAGTTTTATGACCGGTCAACTCTCGGTCACAGAGCCAAAGAGTCAGATAAGTGATTCAGTGTCTTCAGGTGTTCACGTATACCTTCCCCCAATATGTGAGTTGACTCTCTGTAAACTAGTTAAAAGGGCTATCGAGAGAGAGGCTGAGCAGAATTGACATGACAACCCACCCGTGCAGTCAGAACCTTTTGCTGCTTTGACTTGTGATATGAATTCTCCGGCCGTTTGACTTGTAATAAACTATCAGTGTTTGACATCAAAGCTCCAACTCTCCTCGTGTCTCTCTGAGTCCTGACTCTCCATTGCTGCAGAAGTTTCCCTTACAACAATAACAGAATATATCCGTCGTAGACTAAACCAGAAACAGTAGTATATTTTATTTTGTTAACACTGTAAACTTGACAGCTTTTTAACCCGCACCTCCTACTGGTTAAAGCACGTTATTACTCGTTTAGAGTAATTGCAATGCAGGAAGATTGTGTTGCTTTTTAATGACTGTTTAAAATGTCTTTTTCTTAATGTCTTTCATTTTTGTAAAGCACTTTTGAATGTGTTATATGTGATGAAAACATTTAAATATTAAGAGTACATACAAAATAGGGGGAAAGTAGAAGGTCAATTATATAAATATAGAATAGAAAATATCAAGAAGATACTGTAAGTGATCTCTACAATATAACAGTTTATTACATGGCTTAGTTGAATACTCGATTCTGATTGGTCAAATCAGAACACGTGACACGTTGTTAATACCGAACAGACAGACCGCTGTCAAGGACTTATTGACCGTTGTTAAGGACGCTCACATCTTCAGAAAGAAGTCCGGTCGATTTAACTGTATACAGTTGGGCCGAAAAGCAAACTGCATGCAGTTTGCTTTTCGAACTGGGACATGAAAAACAGCGCAGAAGTAACGGGGCAGAAACCCTCCTTTTTACGCAGCGGTCCAGACATAGACATCAAACGGCGACACATATTCAGTGTGCAGTTCCTTTGGCATTAGGGCAGGGATATCTAGATACTTTCCAAGGTTTGACATCATGAAATGTGCTACTTTTAAAGCAAGGAGCGATGTTTTCAAATCTGTAATCAAAAAGCTCCTCAAAAACGCTATTGAAGCAGGTCTCCCTTGAAAAAGAGATCTATGATCTCAATGGGACTAATCTGGATAAATAAAGGTTTGAAATGAAATGAAATGAAAGCAGTTCCTGCCGTTGGCTTTTCAAACTGACAAGACAAGAGACGCTCTAAATGTTTTTAAAATGTAACAGTTTGAAAAGCAAGCAAACTGTCTGATTGTCTTTAGTTTTCCGCTGTCGTGTGATAGCAACATGGAGGATTTTAACATTCATTTTAATATATTTGGAGAGCACAGTCATTTGGAGGAATGGTTAGTGGCTGATGAGTCCCCAAAATAAAAAGACGAGGGACAAGAAAACAGCGGAGAAGTAACGGAGCAGAAACCCTCCTTTTTACGCGGCGTTCCAGACATATACATCAAAGGGCGACACATATTCAGTGTGCAGTTACTTTGGCATTAGGGCAGGGAAATCTAGATACTTTCCAAGGTTTGACATCATGAATTGTGCTACTTTTAAAGCAAGCAGCGATGTTTTCAAATCTGTAATCAGAAAGCTCCTCAAAAACGCTATCGAAGCAGTTCCTGCCGTTGCTACGTTAGTTCAAACGGTAACAACAGAATATTTTCCTTCGCGGATGCATGTCAATTTAAATCAATACATACAACTATTTTTTAAATCAATAAAATCATTTTCTAAATCCATAAAAGCATTTCAATTAATATTGTTAGTCATAACGTTACTTTGTTGAGAATGTGGCCATGTAATAAGCGGGATAATCGCGTCGGGCTCCTGATCAGCCTGTCGGTGTTCTTTTCCCCATAATGACCGCGTCGCAGCACATTATCCCTTACTTAGTGCCTGATAGGAGGATTTGCAAAACAGACAAACTAATAACGCTTTATTTAAACATTAAATAATACTTTAGGTTAAGGTCTTTTAAATAAGAAAGCTTTGGGGGTATAGAAGAAGAATATGGAGGGATGAAACCCTCTTTAATGGTCACACATGCAGAGCACACAGCACACACATTACATTGCATTTAGCTGACGATTTTATCCAAAGCGACTTACAATAAGTGCGTTCGACCAAAAAAATACAAACTTGAAGAAAACAGAATCATATAAGTACATCAGGTTTCATAGAGCTAAACATTTCAAGTGCTACTCAACTGGATTTAGGTAAGTCAGTCCTTTATTAGTATATAAGTGCTTTGTTAATAGTTATATCGCTCAAAGTGGAGTCGAAAGAGATGAGATTTCAGTCTGGAAGGTGTGTAAGCTATCTGCTGTGTCAATGGGGAGCTCATTCCACCATTTTGGAGCCAGGATAGCAAACCCACGTGTTTTTGCTGATGGGAACTTGGGTCCCCTTCGCAGCGAGGGTGAAGCGAGTCGTTTGGCTGATGCAGAGCGGAGTGCACATGCTGGGGTGTACGGTTTAACCATGTCCTGGATGTAGGAAGGGCCAGATCCATTCGCAGCATGGTACGCAATTACCAGTGTCTTGAAGTGGATTCTAGCAGTTACTGGAAGCCAGTGGAGGGAGCGGAGGAGCGACGTGGTGTGGGAAAATGTAGGAAGGTTGAAGACCAGACGAGCCGCTGCATTCTGGATGAGCTGCAGAGGACGGATGGCACATGCAGGTAGACCAGCCAGGAGGGAGTTGCAGTAGTCTAGGCGTGAGATGACGAGAGCCTGGACCAGAACCTGCGTGACTTTCTGGGTCAGCTGGGGACGCATCCTCCTGATGTTGTAAAGCGTGTATCTGCAGCAGCGGGTTGCAGCAGCGATGTTTGCAGTGAAGGACAGGTTGTTATCTAGGGTCACACCCAGATTCCTTGCAGTCTGAGTCAGGGAAACAACAGAGGTGCCGATGTTGATAGTCAGGTCAAGAGTGGGACAATCTTTTCCTGGAAGGAAAAGCAGTTCAGTCTTGTCAAGGTTGAGCTTGAGGTGATGAGCAGACATCCACTGAGAGATGTCTGCTAGACAAGCAGAGATGCGTGCGACGACCTGGGTCTCTGAGCGGGGAAAGGACAGAATGAATTGGGTGTCATCAGCGTAGCAGTGGTATGAAAAACCATGCGGGCTAATGACTGATCCGAGCGAGTTTGTGTACAGGGAGAAGAGGAGGGGACCAAGAACAGAGCCCTGAGGGACCCCTGTAGTTAATTGACAAGGGTCGGACTCGGACCCTCTCCAAGTTACCCTGTAGGTGCGGTCTTTGAGGTATGAGGTGAGGAGGGAAAGTGCAGAGCCTGAAACTCCAAGTTCTTGGAGAGTGTGAAGGAGGATCTGATGATTCACCGTGTCGAATGCAGCAGACAGGTCCAACAGGATGATGACAGAGGAGAGGGAGGCTGCTTTGGCAGTGTGCAGTTCCTCAGAGACAGTAAGGAGGGCAGTTTCTATGGAGTGACCTGCCTTGAAACCAGACTGGTGCGGATCCAGAAGGTTGTTCTGATGGAGATAACAGGAGAGTTGTTTAAAGACAGCACGTTCAAGTGTTGTAGACAGGAACGGGAGGAGAGGGACAGGCCTGTAGTTTATAACATCAGACGGGTTGAGAGTGGGTTTCTTTAGGAGAGGGTTTACTCTCGCCTCCTTGAGACTGTTTGGAAAGTGACCAGAAGTTAGAGAAGTGTTGATGAAATGGGTGAGAAACGGTAGAATATCAGGAGCGATAGTCTGAAGGAGGTTTGAAGGGATAGGGTCCAGAGGACAGGTGGTAGGGCGGGCAGAGGTAATGAGGGTAATAACCTCACTTGGAGAGAGAGGGGAAAAGGAGGTCAGTGTGTGGGTGAAAGGAGGGTCTGGTGACCCAGCGGTGAGTAAAGGTGAGTCAGAAAAAGAAGAGTGAATATCATCAACCTTTTTTTGAAAGTGGTTAACAAAGTCGCTTGACAGAAGTGAGGAGGGGGAGGGGCTTTGGGGGGGTCCAAGAGGGTGGAAAAGATTGAAAATAGTTTTTTGGGATTGGAATAGGAAGATTGGATCTTCGCTTGAAAGAAAGTGCTTTTTGCCTGAGAGATCGAAGCAGAGAAAGAGGAGAGGAGAGCCTGATAGGTTAGGAGGTCGTCATGGTGTTTGGATTTCCACCGTTTCCGCTCTGCTGCCCGAAGGACGGTTCTATTAGCACGCAGTGCGTCATTTAGCCAGGGAGCAGGAGGGGACTGACGAGCCTGCCGAGATGTGAGAGGACAGAGAGAGTCCAGAGAGGATGAAAGAGTAGAGAGGAGAGTTTCTACAGCAGAGTTTGGAGGCAGGAGTTGGAACGAGTCAGAGGAAGGGAGGGCTGAGAGCACCGATGAGGCAAAGGTAGAGGGGGAGAGGGAACGAAGGTTACGGCGGACAGGTGCAGGATGAGAAGAGATTAGTTTGTTATGTTTGGAAAGGGGTAGAGAGAATGAAATGAAGAAGTGATCGGATGTGTGGAGCGGGTTTACAGAAAGGTTAGAAGTAGCGCAGTTCCTTGAGAATATGAGATCAAGGACATTGCCAGCTTTATGAGTTGGTGGGGACGGAGACAGTGAGAAGGCAAAGGTGGTTAACACAGATGTTAGTTCGTCTATCTTCCCCGTCTGGAGGTTGAAGTCTCCGAGAAGTACAGCGGGAGGGCCAGTTTCAGGGATGTGTGAGAGGAGATGATCTAATTCCTCCAAGAAGTCCCCCAAGGCGCCTGGTGGACGGTAGAGAACAACAATGGTTAATTGTATAGGATGAGTTACTATGACGGCATGGAATTCAAAGGTGGAAGGAGTGAAGTTAGGTAGCTTGAAGAGGGAAAAGCTCCATTTGGGAGAGAGCAGGAGACCAGTGCCCCCTCCTCTGCCAGTGGGTCTGGGTGTATGGGAGAAGGAATATGCTGTGGAGAGAGCTGCTGGGGTGGATGTGTTGGATGGAGTAATCCAGGTCTCAGTGAGAGCAAGGAAATCCAGGGTCTGCAGGGAGGCGTAGCCAGAGATGAAGTCAGCCTTAGGAACAGCTGACTGGCAGTTCCACAGGCCGCCTGAAACTAGATGTTGGATGTCAGTGGAGCACGTGGGATAGACGAGAGCAGGCCGGTTATAGCGATTAGGAGATACACTGGGCCAGTGATAATTGCGAGAAGACACATGAACAGGAATGGAGAAAATACACATGATTATAGCCTGAGGGGCTAAAAACCAAAGAAAATGTAATACTAGAGATACTTAGCTCAATCAAAGTAGGATTTGCCTCCTCTTTGCCTCCCTCGTGACTCCCGCAGGACTCAAATGTCTTTGTCAGTCTTCGTCTGAAGCTGACGCTCCAGGAAAGAGCTACCTAAAATGGACGGCTGTGGGGCCACGCCCCTCTAATTAGTTAACGCTCTTCAGCTGATGGGCGACAGCAGAGTCTTCCTGCCTATTGTAATGCAGGGTTGAGACGAGTGACCCACTGAGACCTGTGTAACAGGTTCAGTTGAGCAGATCTGAGATTTAAAATCTCTCAAAAGCGCAGTTTCAGCTACAATAACTACAGAACAATTAGAGTAGAATAAATGAAACAGAGAAGTCTATTTAAACAAGAATATAACTTACAGTGATTGCTGAGTAAATAGGTAGTAAATAGGTAGTGTCGTCACCCGGTCTAGATGCACACTATTACGAGTACATACTTTCATAGGGGGAAAGTAGAAGGTCAATGATAGAAATATAGAATAGAAAATATCAAGAAGATACTGTAAGGGATCTCTACAATAGAACAGTTCAGTGCAGGACGTCCAAATATATTAATATGAGGATGTGCAAAACAGACAAACTAATTAGGCTTTATTTAAACATTAAATAATACTTTAGGTTAAGGTCTTCTTTTGAATAAGAAAAAAGCTTTGGGGGTATCTATCTACAGATAAATATTAAGCCTGACAAAGTACTTAACGTCTAATATATTGCATAATTTGTTTTGGGACTTGACAATCAACTTTCCTGCAAAGTTAACTATGTTGAAGCACTTATTTTAACTGATATTATACATATTAATTATACTCTTATAAGATGTATGTAGATAGAATAAGAAATGTGCAGAATAGGACAGTTTAATGGTGGAGGTACACCATAGGCTCAGGTTTGGGAAGGCTAAATAACAGTTTTTTTACCTGACGCTGCCCGCCTCCGGCGTCTATAGAAAAGAGATCAACTTGAACTCAGTGAAAGCACCGCCTGCTGACCAATCAGAGCTCAGTGTGCGGGGTTTAAATCTATCAAGTCATATTACAGGATAAAGGAAATACAGTTTAAACTGCCGTATGCAGGGAAGACGCTGACATGTCGCACTTATCATTCATATCACACTGATATCACATCATCAATCAGATCATCGATCATAATGTATCATATATCTCCTTATCTGAGTCAGCTGAGCCGTATCTGGCCGTGCAACACTCACAGTGTCACAGACTGTAAGCAGAAGTGTTATTTTAAGCAACTCATTAGGTTGACGAAACACTCAACTCAAATGTCATTAAAGTCAGATCCCCTCGTGTCTTGGACGGGGCAGTGATATCATAAAACTGTTGTATGCTTTCAAACACTCTGTAGTTATTTTATTTTTTAACCAGTTGTTCTGTATTCTCCTTGCAGGTGCAACTATGTGGCTTGTATCCTGGATTATATGTTTAAGTCATGGATGTTTAAAGTTCATATTTGTCTAATATTAGTTTACTTTTCATTAATGAAGTATGACGCGAGTTGATAACCGGCGTCGTAGGACCGCTTAGTGAGATCTCGTTTGTTAGGGTTAGTTAAGATAACTCAAACATATCCAGGGTCTGTTGAACTGGCTTCGTAGTACAGTTTACTGGTGGCAGCATAGCAGCGCTAATGTCAAAGACACAAACATTATATTTTTATTTTACCAGGATGCAGTGACACAAATATTTGGGAAGCCTTCCCTAGCCTACAGCACCCGCCGCCCCTGAGGTACACACATATTGATAGATGTCTTGTAATGCACTGTTGAGGAACCTGCGACCCAAGTTTTTCATCTCCGACCTTGTCAGGTATTGAACATCCAAAAAATAAAGGACACAGAATTATTAAATATAAAACACAGAATTTGTGTGATTATACTAAATGATTTACAAATCAACATCACTCCATAAATGTACAACTGTCATGCTGCTCGGCGTAACCGTGGCGCTCTGCCACTCAAACATCCAATCACAGAGCAGGAGGACTAATCACAGGGTTTGTAAAGCAAAGCGGAGAGAATACTTACTTCCGGGTGTAAAATTCTCGAAAGCAACTACTATGAGCTGCTCCGACCCTCGGTCCTGACGGACTCCAAAACTCCGACATTATACAATCAAACAAATAAATAAACACAAGGATATTTGTGTCTTATTGTTGAGTAAATAACAGTGTGTGGTTTAGAAGGAACACAAAATTAGAAAGAAAAAACGATGAAACAATCCAGATTTCAGTTTTCTGAGCCCCTACTCTCCCCATAACTGACGGCAACAAAAGTCCGAAATGATTCAATTAAAAATAAATAAGTAAAAACAATAAGTGTGGAAGTTACAGTCCGACACCGGCATTTGTTTTCAAATGACCATGAACAGTAATTTACACACATCTGGCTAACTCCATAAGTAGCCTGTATGCGTGTGTTCCCAAAATAAATTAGTTTAATCTTAATCTCGATGTAGTGCTAAATGCTGTCGGACGTGCACCGGAACGAACGTCACTATCATAATATCTCCTGAAAACAAATGCCAGTCACACACGCACGCACACACACACACACCTCCTTCATAATACGCCTTCTCCTCGCTTTCCCATCACTGGATTATCCGTAAATCATACAAACAAATCCAAAACGTTGATTTATCTGTTTTCCCGTTTTGGTTTAAAAACTGAATAGCGTCGGTTTTTTTGGTTTTCCGTTTTTCCGAAAAATCAAAAAACGACACCGGTTCTTTTTTAAACCTTGTTAATATGTTTTGGATTGTTCTAGTATTTGTTCAGGCTGTTACATAGGCAGGGCCGGCCCTGACCAATTTGCCGCCCTAGGCAAGATTTTAGCTTTTTTTTAATATTGAAGTTGAAAGCATCAATCTGGTGCACTTTGAGAGCAACATTAGGAGATCTATGGATACATCTCTCAACACCCATATGAAACAGAACTGTAAGCAGATTTTCTTTTTCTTTATGGATATTTTACAAATCACTCCCCTTTCAAACTCTATTCTTGTTTATTAATAACAACTTTTTTGTACTGTCAGTATTTTATACCTGTTTTTCACCTGTTCTCTTATTTTTTTATAACTATAATGATCATATAAAGGTGTGCCTTTACCTCACTGAGCTGAGGTTATCAGAGCCTCTCAGTCTTTCAGGAGAGATCTCTCTAACGCTCTCCCCCTCGCGGCCGCTTACACAGTAAATTCCAATGTTAATAAAAGCACACAGAAGCTGTGTACGTTTTTTGGGAGTTTGATTTATTTCAAATGAATACAAATACAACATTAAAACCTATAATTGCACACTAAAACCATTATTTCAAAGAAAGAACAATTTCACATAAACCTCTGGTTTTTACTGGGACTGGGGCAGTTCAACTTGATTTGGGGGGGGGGGGGGGTGCCATAGTTTATGGGCGCTGTACGCAATATATTCGTAGTTCTGTTAGTATAAGATAATAAGATGTACTTTGTTGATCCAAAATCAGGAAATCGTGTTGTTATGAAATTTAAAAAAATATATTTTTTTAATTTCTAACTTTTTTTTTTTCGGCGACCCCTATGGGTCCCTTAGCATTCGCCTATATTACCTATGCCGAGGGCCGGCCCTGTACATAGGCTACAATTAGCCTCTGTTACTACCTGCTGGTGAGTAAATATTAAAATCAGTTAAAATTGACAACCGGTCCGCGATATTTTTTAATGTATCTGCCGGTCCTTGGCACAATAAAGGTTGGGAACCCCTGCCTTAAACCACATGTGTAGATAACTGATTTTTAGTCTGTTGGCAACATGACATGTTTATGTTTTATGACGTGAGTTTATTTCTGGCTATTAATCACACCTACTAATTGACCTATCAGGAGCTTGGATCAAGCTGGATCAGCAAGGTCTGACTTCTACTAACTTCTGGTGAACCTGGTTTAATGAACCAGCTGTTTTAAAGTACAATTTACTCCATTTGCTTAAGTGATCCAGATTCTAGTGTCTGTCATGAGGCGTGGCGCTAACTGAGTGTGAGGCAGTTGTGCAGTCTTACCTAAAAGCAGGAGAGGACAATGTGCAGTTGTTTTCGGTTCTCCCAATCCAAATGGGTGGGATGGTTTTATTTTGAGAAATGGTTCACAAATATACAGGGTTTATAATGTATGCCTTTATTCTATATTCTCGTTACAATGTGACAAATATTCCTTATGATTTAGGACTTCACTCCAAGGTCATCATTTATTCTCATATTTATTTTACATCTTCCGGTCCATTACCAAGGGTTGTATGTAGTCTTATGTGTGCCAAATAAAACATGACAACACACATCATTCAGTTAAAGGTGGGGTAGGTCATTTTGGAGAAACCAGCTCAAGTGCGCTAGAATTTGAAAATACACAACCGGAAAATATCTGCCACTTCCTTACAGAGCCCCTCTTCCAACACACACGGACGCGCACATGACCACTGAGGGCACGAGATAAGTTTTATGCACAGATGGAAGGCTGACAGGCAGGTAGGCCATCCAGTTACTTTAGCCGGGCCGGCTCAGATGATTGGTCGTGCTTTTTACAGCGCCACGGCTTCCAGAGATGATATTTATTAATGGATTTGTTGTGAAAGCACTTCAGATATTCATTGCTATCGGGATGTTAAGAGCATTCCATGGAATATAACAACAAGTGTACCTCGAGCCGGTTTCTCAAATGTACCTACCCCACCTTTAATACCAATTAGTTAGACACCACTTAAATACCTTTTACTTGAAAATCCCACAAGGTTATTAACACAACTTGATTAACCAATATTACTTTAAGTCACTCTAAACAAGAACATCCAAAAAGTGAGGATAAAGATGTGCAAAGAATCAGACAGTCAAAGGTTTGGTAGATCTGCTGCAGTCCAGCAGCAGAAGGTCAGAGGCTCTCTCGTGCAAACCAGCTGACGTTAGTTATTCTTTTAAAAATAAATGACTTCTCAGTCTCTCTTCTGGCCTTTTCTTCGTCCTCTTTTCTAATTCCTCTTTTTTTCCTCCTTAATCTCCCTATCACGACCTTCTATTATCTCATAGAACTTCTCCTTATCAGCTTTCAACTCCTTCATTCTATCCTCGTACAATTTTGCTATTTTGTTTTCCAGTGCCTCCATCCGTTTGCATATTTCCTCTTCTCTCTTTGTAAGGATTCTCCGTGTTTCCGCCTCTATGAACCTCTCTGCCTTCTGGAACATGTCATTGGTGTAATGGCTTCCTCCGTTCTTCTCTGCTATGTTTCTGATCTTGCCGAGCAGCCCTCTGACCTGAGAACGATCCTCCTCCTCATTATTGAAGACGTGGTACTGGCCGTGACATTTCCCCACAAGTTCCTGCAGATCTTCACTTTCTTCAGGAACTCTTCGATAGGTTTCCCTTTGAGCATCACCGTGGGTAAAGAGAACCATGCTGTATCTGTCTGCATCTTTTCCAAACTTCCTGAATCTTCTGCACCGTCTGCTTTTCTTCATCTTTGAATCTGCCCAGTCTGATGACGACCAGGAAGACGTGGGGTCCAGGAGAAGCATATTTAATGCTCTGGTTAATACTGCCTCTGGTCTTCTCTTCATCAACCTTGGTGTCAAACAGACCCGGAGTGTCAATGACAGCAACTCTCTGTTCCTCCACTTCACCAAAGGCCTTCGCACAGGTAACCGTCAGAGAATCAGCAGAGAACTTTGATTCAAAGTCTTTTCCCAGAATGGTGTTTCCTGTGGCGCTCTTCCCAACTCCGGTCTTCCCCACCATCACAATCCGGAGCTCAGCATTATTGTGTGTGTTCGATTCTGATGGGGGAAAACACAACATATATTTTAAGTGCTTTTAGTACTCATATCTTAAGTTAATGATAACAATGGCAAGTGGGAAGAAGCTGTTCTGTTTTCTCCTATTTGTACAGGTGACTGTTGGTCCGTTAAAAACATTTAAGACTGTAAGTTGCATCATTTGGCTAGCCCTTAATATTATTATTTGTTCTTAAATGTAGAATATGTAATTTGTCCCTGGGGTCTCTCAATCTAAACATTACCAAAAGAAGGAGTTTAGTGGCGTTATAAATAAAATCAGTAAAATACTGAATAACGACTGACAGTGGAGGCTTTAAGCCGATGCTTCCACCAACGTATGGTACACTTGTTCCTCTGATACTATCCAGTTCGTACGTTATCAAAGGATCTGTTTCTCCTAGTGGAAGCAGGAAGGTGGGTCTTTGAGCCAAAGGCTAAGCTCTGCATGTTTCCCGGCGTCTGATTACTAAAGGTTTGAAGTTAAAAAGGCACATACGATCATTCATATTTAATTCTAAAAAACAGTAAATGAAAGGGACTGCAATCCTTTGGTGAGGAGCTAGGAGGAACCCTCAGGAGCATTTTTGCATTGATTCGAGTAAAAAGTGTTTTGATGCTGTTGGAATGATTTCAGATTTGATGTGAATAGAGAAATAAAACAGGCTTTTAATGCTGACAGAGCCTATACCGATTAGACTGGTTTTAATAAAGGACTTGCTGAAAAGTAAACAGGAGAAATATCACAGATCATGAATAGAACAATTACTTCTACTGTATGAAGACAATTGTTTGTGCTCTTTTTTGTTGACATTTGAAACATACCTTTAACTAGATCTTAAATCAGAAAACAAATGTATACAATACTTTAAA
>NC_047519.1:42432137-42557137 GCF_902827115.2 Pseudochaenichthys georgianus
AGAGGTGGAGAGGCGGAGGGGTGGGTCTTTTCATCTGCTGGCGGGTTGCCGGGATAACAGTATCCTCCGGGGAGGCATTGAACCCTTCTCAACTGCCCCCCGGAGGAGGCAGGGGAGTCAGGTACCCAGAGGGTGGACGGCCAGGGCGAGGCCGCCACAACCAGAGAACCAGAAAAAAGGGGTGAAATGGGAAAAAAGTACCCCAAAATAGTGTTCCATAAGGCGGGTAGAGTCCCCTGACAACTCCCCATACCTTTCTCCAGGGTGGGAAAAAGTTAAGTCAACTTTTGGAAGAACCAGAGAAAAGGGTGAAAATGGATAAATTGTATCCGAAAATAGTGTTCCAAAAGGCAGGTAGAGTCCCCTGACAACTCCCCATACCTTTCTCCAGGGTGGGAACAAGTTTAAGTCAACTTTTGGAAGAACCAGAGAAAAGGGTGAAAATGGATAAATTGTATCCGAAAATAGTGTTCCAAAAGGCAGGTAGAGTCCCCTGACAACTCCCCATACCTTTATCCAGGGTGGGAAAAAGTTTAAGTCAACTTTTGGAAGAACCAGAGAAAAGGGTGAAAATGGATAAATTGTATCCGAAAATAGTGTTCCAAAAGGCAGGTAGAGTCCCCTGACAACTCCCCATACCTTTATCCAGGGTGGGAAAAAGTTAAAGTCAACTTTTGGAAGAACCAGAGAAAAGGGTGAAAATGGATAAATTGTATCCGAAAATAGTGTTCCAAAAGGCAGGTAGAGTCCCCTGACAACTCCCCCTACCTTTCTCCAGAGTCGGAAAAAGTATAAGTTAACTTTTTGGAAGAACCATAAAAAGGGGTGAAAATGGATAAAATGTATCCCAAAATAGTGCCTCTTGAGGCGGGTAGAGTCCCCTGACAACTCCCCTTGCATTCCTCCAGACACCAGTTTGAAAACTTAAAGTTTTGTGAGAACCATGATTGGGGGTCCTCCAGGCAACAATTTCATCCGATCCAAAGTGCTCATGAGGCGGATACATTCCTCCATGATTTCCCCATCATGTGAAAATAGCTCGTTTTTTTCTAAGTGCTCTCAAAAACCGGGTTTCCGATTTCGTGCAGATGGTAGCTTGGAAAAGATGAATGAAAATTTTGGACGGAGGAGGGGAGCTCTCGTTTCCCCTCTCCGTTGTAAATTGCAACGGGGGAGTGCAAAAGTCTCCGGGGCTTCGTTCCGAAGCGCCGAAGACTTGACCCCCTCCCCCGTTGGCACTTAGCCGTTTTTCAAGAATTTTCAAAAACTTCATTTTTGATTATTTTAACATATAATTGACCGTTTTCTTTACTTTTTTTGCTTTCCACGGGTGGAGGCGCATGGCAGGCCGCATATGAGCTTCCAAATTCGGCCTGGAACGTCCGGGAATTATGGGTTAAGCTCCATATACTGACGACTCCCATTAAAAGTGATTGAAATGTACAGGAATCTGTCCATTTCAATCACATTTGACGACGCATGCAGGGTGACCCTGGCTACACTTAAAGGGGGTATACTTTGCGGTGCTTTACCGTCCGCCCATCAGCACCCATAGTCGGCCTTCCTCACAGCAGCAGCACCCAACCTCCATGGAGGATTTTGCTCGTGCCCCTGGCTACACTTAAAGGGGGTATACTTTGCGGTGCTTTACCGTCCACCCATCAGCACCCATAGTCGGCCTTCTTCACAGCAGCAGCACCCAACCTCCATGGAGGATGTTTCTCGTGCCCCTGGCTACACTTAAAGGGGGTATACTTTGCGGTGCTTTACCGTCCGCCCATCAGCACCCATAGTCGGCCTTCTTCACAGCAGCAGCACCCAACCTCCATGGAGGATGTTTCTCGTGCCCCTGGCTACACTTAAAGGGGGTATACTTTGCGGTGCTTTACCGTCCGCCCATCAGCACCCATAGTCGGCCTTATTCACAGCAGCAACACCCAACCTCCATGGAGGATGTTTCTCGTGCCCCTGGCTACACTTAAAGGGGGTATACTTTGCGGTGCTTTACCGTCCGCCCATCAGCCCCCATAGTCGGCCTTCTTCACAGCAGCAGCACCCAACCTCCATGGAGGATGTTTCTCGTGCCCCTGGCTACACTTAAAGGGGGTATACTTTGCGGTGCTTTACCGTCCGCCCATCAGCACCCATAGTCGGCCTTATTCACAGCAGCAACACCCAACCTCCATGGAGGATGTTTCTCGTGCCCCTGGCTACACTTAAAGGGGGTATACTTTGCGGTGCTTTACCGTCCGCCCATCAGCACCCATAGTCGGCCTTATTCACAGCAGCAACACCCAACCTCCAGTGGAGGATGTTATCATGCCCCTGGCAACACTGGTAAACACTGGTAACATATGTCTAGCCGCTGACAGGAACTTGACATCGGAACTTGACATCGCATTTCCATTGAGCGGACTCCCGTACATGGGAAGGGCAAGTCCCACGGTACCTCCGTTCATAAGGCTGACATTTGCCTTACACTTAAAGGGGGTCTACTTTGCGGTGCTTTAACCGTCCGCCCATCGGCACCCATAGTCGGCCTTATTCACAGCAGCAACACCCAACCTCCAGTGGAGGATGTTATCATGCCCCTGGCAACACTGGTAAACACTGGTAACATATGTCTAGCCGCTGACAGGAACTTGACATCGGAACTTGACATCGCATTTCCATTGAGCGGACTCCCATACATGGGAAGGGCAAGTCCCACGGTACCTCCGTTCATAAGGCTGACATTTGCCTTACATACTCCCTGGATACCTGATGGGTACAATTGGGTGGGACAGATCCAGTTTACACTACGGCTCGCGGGTCGGCCAATGTACCGTTTAGTGTGTGTCCAGATCACGGACTTAATGCCATAGCGGAAAAGGGGGTGGAAGTCCTTAAATTGAAATTTAAATAAGTTTTGTATACCGGTTTGGATTTAAAGACTCGTTTATGCGGGGAAAAGAGGTTGCTCAAAATCGGATAATAAATGCCATTTCCAATCACATTTATTACCCAGGAATTAGTGTGTGAAAGCTGGGTAAGATTGATGTGAATTTAAGGAAGATATGGCCATTTCATCCACACCTCACGACTCCCATACAAAGTGATTGAAATGGACAGGAATCTGTCCATTTCATCCACATTTCTTACCCAGGAATTAGTGTCTGAAAGCTGGGTAAGATTACTTTAAATACAGGGTGCACATGGCTTTATTACCCAGGAATTAGTGTGTGAAAGCTGGGTAAGATTGATGTGAATTTAAGGAAGATATGGCCATTTCATCCACACCTCACGACTCCCATACAAAGTGATTGAAATGGACAGGAATCTGTCCATTTCATCCACATTTGATGACCCGTCCAGGGTGACTTTCTTCCCCAGGAATTAGTGTCTGAAAGCTGGGTAAGATTACTTTAAATACAGGGTACACATGGCTTTATTACCAAGGAATTAGTGTGTGAAAGCTGGGTAAGTTTGATGTGAATTTAAGGAAGATATGGCCATTTCATCCACACCTCACGACTCCCATACAAAGTGATTGAAATGTACAGGAATCTGTCCATTTAATTCACATTTCACGACCCAGGAATTAGTGTCTGAAAGCTGGGTAAGATTACTTTAAATACAGTGTGCACATGGCTTTATTACCCAGGAATTAGTGTGTGAAAGGGGGGGGAGGCCCTCCGATGGCGGGTCAAATTTGCTGATAGCACAGCTGACGGCTGGACACTAGCCGTAGAGGAACGCCAGGGCAGGACCAGGCAGTTCACTCTTTGCAGACAAGCATATGGGGTTGGTACGCAGGATCAAACGGGTAGCCTGTGATGAAGTACGGTCAACCCTATACCATGGTAAGGCTCCCTCTACCGAATCAAACCATGGTTCTCCGTTACCCGTGGTCGCTACGAGGGCCTGTGAGGTTATCCAGAGTCACCAAAGGTCCCAGGGCGCCCCGGAGAGCACACCGCATGGGTTTTGGATCTGATAAATGCACGAAGCACGGAACTTCACCGAAGGTCAGCGTTCGTTGACATCTATTAGGTCTAGACGTGTCACAGTCACCCAAGTAACGTTGAGCAGTCAAGGGAACCATAACTGATTCGATGAGAGTAGCATGTTATGAAGTAGGGTCGACCATATATCATGTGGAGCCACCGAACACTGGTCCCCGGGGGAACCGGTGCCCGGAGCAAGGCCAATTGCCGCAGCTATGCAACAGTGGAGGGTTCGAGAAACAGTGTTTGCCGGGTGCACCGCGGCGGAGGTGGGGAGGTTCCAGCCCGGAACCTCCGCCCCGCCGCGGGACCCGTGGTGGGACACCTGAGTCAGACGGTTCGTCTCGGTCACGCTTCATATCGGGCAGGCAGGAAGGCTGTGCTCCGCGGGGTTACCCCCGCGCAGCACACCCTCCCGGCCATCAGAGTCGAACCCGCAGTTCGGAGGAACCGACCGCCAGAGCACCGGCACGAGGCCGGGCCGGCGGAGGACCTCCGATGGCGGGTCGCGTTTGCCATTCGATCAGTGAGAAATCAGGACTTTTTGGAGAACCAGAGAAAAGGGGTGAAAATGGGAAAAAAGTACCCCAAAATAGTGTTCCATAAGGCGGGTAGAGTCCCCTGACAACTCCCCCTACCTTCCTCCAGAATCGGAAAAAGTATAAGTTAACTTTTTGGAGAACCAGAGAAAAGGGGTGAAAATGGGAAAAAAGTACCCCAAAATAGTGTTCCATAAGGCGGGTAGAGTCCCCTGACAACTCCCCCTACCTTCCTCCAGAGTCGGAAAAAGTATAAGTTAACTTTTTGGAGAACCAGAGAAAAGGGGTGAAAATGGGAAAAAAGTACCCCAAAATAGTGTTCCATAAGGCGGGTAGAGTCCCCTGACAACTCCCCCTACCTTCCTCCAGAGTCGGAAAAAGTCTAAGTTAACTTTTTGGAAGAACCATAGAAAAGGGTGAAAATGGATAAAATGTATCCCAAAATAGTGTTCCATAAGGCGGGTAGAGTCCCCTGACAACTCCCCCTACCTTCCTCCAGAGTCGGAAAAAGTCTAATTTAACTTTTTGGAAGAACCATAAAAAGGGGTGAAAATGGATCAAATGTATCCCAAAATAGTGCCTCTTGAGGCGGGTAGAGTCCCCTGACAACTCCCCTTGCATTCCTCCAGAGACCAGTTTGAAAACTTAAAGTTTTGTGAGTTTTGGGTCCTCCAGGCAACAATTTCATCCGATCCAAAGTGCTCATGAGGCGGATACATTCCTCCATGATTTCCCCATCAAGTGAAAATAGCTCGTTTTTTTCTAAGTGCTCTCAAAAACCGGGTTTCTGATTTCGTGCAGATTGTAGCTTGGAAAAGATGAATGCATTTTTTGGACGGAGGAGGGGAGGTCTCGTTTCCCCTCTCCGTTGTAAATTGCAACGGGGGAGTGCAAAAGTCTCCGGGGCTTCGTCCCGAAGCGCCGAAGACTTGACCCCCTCCCCCGTTGGCACTTAGCCGTTTTTCGAGAATTTTCAAAACTTCATTTTTGATTATTTTAACATATAATTGACCGTTTTCTTTACTTTTTTTTCCTTTCCACGGGTGGGAGCGTATGGCAGGCCGCCTATGAGCTTCCAAATTCGGCCTGGAACCTCCGGGAATTATGGGTTAAGCTCCATATACTGACGACTCCCATTAGAAATGCATGAAATGGACAGGACTCTGTCCATTTCAATCACATTCGACAACCCCATTAAAAATGCATGAAATGTACAGGACTCTGTCCATTTCTATCACATTCGACGACCCCATTAGAAATGCATGAAATGGACAGGAATCTGTCCATTTCAATCACATTCGACGACCCCATTAAAAATGCATGAAATGTACAGGACTTGTCCATTTCAATCACATTTGACGACCCCATTAGAAATGCATGAAATGGACAGGACTCTGTCCAATTCAATCACATTCGACGACCCCATTAAAAATGCATGAAATGTACAGGACTCTGTCCATTTCAATCACATTCGACGACCCCATTAGAAATGCATGAAATGGACAGGAATCTGTCCATTTCAATCACATTCGACGACCCCATTAAAAATGCATGAAATGTACAGGACTCTGTCCATTTCAATCATATTCGACGACTCCATTAGAAATGCATGAAATGGACAGGACTCTGTCCATTTCAATCACATTCGACGACCCCATTAAAAATGCATGAAATGTACAGGACTCTGTCCATTTCAATCACATTCGACGACCCCATTAGAAATGCATGAAATGGACAGGACTCTGTCCATTTCAATCACATTCGACGACCCTATTAAAAATGCATGAAATGTACAGGACTCTGTCCATTTCAATCACATTTGACGACCCAGTCACGGTGGCTTTCTTACCCAGGAATTAGTGTGTGAAAGCTGGGTAACATTGATGTGAATATAGGGAGAATATGTCCATTTCATCCAGGGAGATGTACAGGGCTTTCTTACCCAGGAATTAGTATGTGAAAGCTGGGTAAGTTTGCTGTGAATTTAGGGAGGATATGGCCATTTCATCCTCCCATTAAAAATGCATGAAATGTACAGGACTCTGTCCATTTCAATCACATTCGACGACCCCATTAAAAATGCATGAAATGTACAGGAATCTGTCCATTTCATCCACATTTGACGACCCGTCAAGGGTGGCTTTCTTACCCATTAGGTACACCGACAAAGCCACCTCTTCGGGGCCGCTCCAAGACCCCCAAAACACGGACTAAGGAGCTCCAGGATCTCTCCCTGACATTTGTACTTCCAGAACATCGTGCCCCTTGAGTCCCCGGGCCCCCGAACTTAAGCACTTCCCCACGGACTAAACCCAGATGATCACACCCTCAAGAAACTCGTGCCCCTGGGAACCTTAAAGGGGGGTGTATTTTGCGGTGCTCTATCGTCCGCCCATCGGCATCCATATTCGGCCTTCTTCACAGCACAACCTGCCCTGCTGGAGGTTCACACTTTAACTTTTTTTTACCCTCTTCTACCTTACAAATCATCCCACACTTGAGCACTCCTCACTCGGACTAAACACCTCCATGCTACCACCAGAACCAGAATATCGTGCCCCTGGGGATATTAAAGGGAAAAAACCCATATTGGGCTTTAAAAACAGAAGACAAAGTAAGTAATTTTAACAAACTTTATTTACAGTAATAAATACATTCACACAGGATATAAAGTATTTACAAGGGGACTGAGTACAACAAAACATTGCATATTTACAAGTTGATCACTGGCAACAGTGGCTGAAGTCGGTGCCGAGTATGGCACCCTCTCTTCACCCATGTCTGAGGGGCTGTGTTCGGCCAGTGACTGGTCCCTCTTCGCTCTCCAAGCATTGACATTTTTGGAGAATTCTTCATCTGACGTCTCGGCATCGCTGAGTCTTGGTAGGGAGTCTTGGTAGGGAGCGGGGCTGTGCTCCTCTCCAGAGCTGTCACTGTCGATGTCAATACCCGCCAAAGTGTCTTCATTTCCCGCTGCTGCTGCTGTCGATGCCGCCGCTGCTGCTTGCAGTGACTCTGAAGAGCAGCCGTATCTCCGCAGCCTCCTTCAAAGAAGGATTATTCGTGTAAAATTTGTCTGCAGTTGCAGTGTTGTGACACATGAAATCACTCACTCTTTGGCGGTTGCATTTGTCCTGAAACCTCTTCGCATTATCGGCGTGGACGGTGCGGAGGTCGGTGAAGTTAATGGGACCGTGTAGCCCCACATCAGCCTATGCCAACCTCAGGGAGTAGGCAAGGTTCCTGGACGGGTTCTTCCCCACTGTGTATAGGAAGTAGCGGCTCTGGGTGCAGGTCAGCGTACCCTTGATTTCCAGCCACCATCCATCCATCCAAATTCTTCTACGGTGAGGTACAGCTGCGCTTCCCCGAATGCGTTGGCCGTCTTGTGGTTGCTTACCTGTTATGACAGAGTTAGAGAGTGTCAATACAATATCAATCATGCATATAACTGCCAGAATAAATGCATTGCTTAATAGCACCCACATGGATGAGGTAGCCGAAGGCAGTGCCAGTTGTATCCGCCTTTCGGACCTCGGCGTTGGTCATGTTGGAGTAGACCCCCGGACGGTGGCCGTAAATACAACTCCAATGGAGGGTCATGTACCCATAGAGGAGTATCCGGGTTGCGGTAGTCGGATTGCTGGCCATCACATCCAGGAGCTGAGGGATGCGAGTGTTGGTCGAAGTCAAGCATGTCATGATGTCGTTATGGCTCGGCAGACCTTCCATCTTGTCACGCTTCACTTGCATCTGGTGGATAAGTACTTTTCTCTTCAGGGACTTCAGGATGGCAACTACTTCCCGTTTGATTAAAATCATGTCGTTTTGACTGAGCCTGCTCCCCTTGCACGGTGTGTCGGCCATGTACTTGAGAAAGTGTGATATATTTTTGATATAGAAGTTGGAGGTCGTGACCTGAAGGCTTGATTTTATCAGGCTCCGGGACCACCCGCGTATCCTCTTGAGATCCCTCAAAAAGAGCCAGTCAGACAGGCGATTGAAACCGTGAGCCATGAAACTTAGGAACGACTTCACTCTGCTCAGTTTGGAGACTGTGTTTTCTTGGAGCCTCACTGTTGGGTCGATACCTACATAATGCTCCCGGTATCCTTGCAGATACTCCTCTGTGAAATATAAAACAGTACTTTAATGACAACACATGGTGTGTTACAGAAACTGCATTTGTCACATATTCAACACACTTACCCATGATCCGTGGGAATGTGATGTCCCGCATTATATTTCCCCTGCCCCTGCCGCGGAACCAGGGGGAATGTATGGGAGGGGAGGTTGACGAGGCCTCGGTATGCATGGATGCAGGTTCTGAGGAGCTGGATGAATGTGTGTGAGAGCCAGTGGGGGACTTGCTGCAGGCGGGAATGGGAGACTTGCTGCAGGCGGGAATGGGAGACTTGCTGTAGGAGGGACCTTTCGACTTGGACAGCCTCGTTGGTGTCGACTCTGTTCGGGGTCGTTTCTTTAGAATGACCCGCTCTCGTTCCTCCCCATCGAACACGGGCATGTCCCCGGCCCGCTGATCCATCCTCTGTCGCTTGTGTCTTATCAGCTGCTGCAACTTGCAGCGCAGGGATTTCACCTCAGCAGCATATCTGAGCATCATAGCCTCTACCCTCCATTCCTTACAGTCCGGGTTGTCACATTCATTCACCGGGGACAAGGGTGGAGGTTGTGACAGTACATCGTCGTCTTCCACCATATCAACAGCCCAAGAGGTAACCATTTCTATCGTGGGGTTTGTCATTCGGAGTTCATAAAGCTCCTTCTTTGCCACTGTCATTTTCAGTTTATTTTGAACCACATGTATTTCCTCCCGGGACAGCTCAACATGGTCTCTGTCCAAGTGGCGATCCAGCCTTGTGCCGCGGTACTCGCATCCTGCAATGGGACAGGGATGGAGCCTAATTTTGGTCCGTCCGTTGGCCAACAACAGCAGAATTTTTCTTTCAACCAAGTTACGCACACCATGGTACCTCTGTAGGTGTTTGCTCAGAGCGCGGTAGGAACTATTACAGATCGGACAACGGACCGCCATCCGACCTGTATTCTTGAGCATTTCGGTACCGGGAAATGTCACCAGTAGAAGGTATAGAATCGTGGGTGAAAAAGAAGGAAGCACTCAGCTTATTTTCAAATCAGTGTTTGTTTTCATTTGCATCATCGTGCGGTGTCCCATTTAGGCACTCGTTAGGCGGGCAGAGATCCCTGTCATCTCTTGGTCTTATCATCCAGACAAGGCGGGGTCCAAAACTGGATGAAATTGACCAAAAAGTTAAAAATAAATACAATAATTCATCCATGGAAAGTCAAAAAAAAGTATCCGATAATAGTGTTCCATAAGGCGGGTAGAGTCCCCTGACAACTCCCCTCACGTTCCTCCAGAGTCTGGTTCTCCCAAAGGATACCCGACAGTTTCGGGTACGACAACGTGGGGATAACAGTACCCTCCGGGCGCTCCGTCCCCCAGGGGGACGGAGGCATTGAACCCCTCGCACCTGCCCCCGGAGGAGGCAGGGGAGTCAGGTACCGGAGGGCGCACGGTGGACGACCAGGGCGAGGCCGCCACACCGCGCTGGAGTCAGAGTTCCGAGTGTTCGAGCCGTGTCCCGGTGAAGCGCAGGACGGAGCACCCGGCAGTAGCCTCCAGCAGACCCCCCCGCGCGGTTCCCTCGTCCCTCGGAAGAGGTGGAGAGGCGGAGGGGTGGGTGTTTTCATCTGCTGGCGGGTTGCCGGGGAGAACGCCCTTAACGTTTTGTGAGAACCATGACTGGGGTCCTCCAGGCAACATTTTAGCCGAAAATAGTGTCTCGTTATTCAGTGACAACTCCCCTTGAATTCCTCCAGAGAACAGTTTGAAAACTTAACGTTTTGTGAGAACCATGATTGGGGGTCCTCCAGGCAACATTTTAGCCGAAAATAGTGTCTCGTTATTCCGTGACAACTCCCCTTGAATTCCTCCAGAGACCAGTTCGAAAACGTAACGTTTTGTGAGAACCATGACTGGGGTCCTCCAGGCAACATTTTAGCCGAAAATAGTGTCTCGTTATTCAGTGACAACTCCCCTTGAATTCCTCCAGAGACCAGTTCGAAAACGTAAAGTTTTGTGAGAACCATGATTGGGGGTCCTCCAGGCAACAATTGTATCCGAAAATAGTGTCTCGTTATTCAGTGACAACTCCCCTTGAATTCCTCCAGAGAACAGTTTGAAAACTTAAAGTTTTGTGAGAACCATGATTGGGGGTCCTCCAGGCAACAATTGTATCCGATCCAAAGTGCTCATGAGGCGGATACATTCCTCCATGATTTCCCCATCATGTGAAAATAGCTCGTTTTTTTCTAAGTGCTCTCAAAAACCGGGTTTCCGATTTCGTGCAGATGGTAGCTTGGAAAAGATGAATGAATTTTTTGGACGGAGGAGGGGAGGTCTCGTTTCCCCTCTCCGTTGTAAATTGCAACGGGGGAGTGCAAAAGTCTCCGGGGCTTCGTCCCGAAGCGCCGAAGACTTGACCCCCTCCCCCGTTGGCACTTAGCCGTTTTTCAATCTGTCCATTTCAATCACATTCGACGACCCCATTAAAAGTGCATGAAATGTACAGGAATCTGTCCATTTCATCCACATTCGACGACCCCATTAAAAATGCATGAAATGGACAGGCCGAAGACTTGACCCCCTCCCCCGTTGGCACTTAGCCGTTTTTCGAGAATTTCGAAAATCATCCATACTTACATAACATGAGACCCCAGACCCCCGGAATTAAGCACTCCCCAACGGACTAAACTCAGATGTTCACACCCTCCAGAACTTCATGCCCCTGGTGACTCAGAAAAGAGGTGTATTTTGCGGTGCTTTATCGTCCGCTCATCGGCTCCGATATTCGGCCTTCTTCACAGCAGCAGCACCCACCCTCCAGTGGAGGGTATTCTCGTGCCCCTGGCAACACTTAAAGGGGGTGTATTTTGCGGTGCTTTGTCGTCCGCTCATCGGCTCCGATATTCGGCCTTCTTCACAGCAGCAGCACCCATCCTCCAGTGGAGGGTATTCTCGTGCCCCTGGCAACACTTAAAGGGGGTGTATTTTGCGGTGCTTTATCGTCCGCTCATCGGCTCCGATATTCGGCCTTCTTCACAGCAGCAGCACCCACCCTCCAGTGGAGGGTATTCTCGTGCCCCTGGCAACACTTAAAGGGGGTGTATTTTGCGGTGCTTTATCGTCCGCTCATCGGCTCCGATATTCGGCCTTCTTCACAGCAGCAGCACCCACCCTCCAGTGGAGGGTATTCTCGTGCCCCTGGCAACACTTAAAGGGGGTGTATTTTGCGGTGCTTTATCGTCCGCTCATCAGCTCCGATATTCGGCCTTCTTCACAGCAGCAGCACCCACCCTCCAGTGGAGGGTATTCTCGTGCCCCTGGCAACACTTAAAGGGGGTGTATTTTGCGGTGCTTTATCGTCCGCTCATCGGCTCCGATATTCGGCCTTCTTCACAGCAGCAGTACCCACCCTCCAGTGGAGGGTATTCTCGTGCCCCTGGCAACACTGGTAAACACTGGTAACATTTGTCCAGCCGCTGGCAGGGACTTGACATCGGAAGTTGACATCGCATTTCCATTGAGCGGACACGCGTACATTTGAAGGGCAAGTACCATGGTACCTCTGTCCATAAGGCTGACATTTGCCTTACAAAGTGAATGCCTTCCTGGTGATACTGCTTCTACCCGTCAGTGCTTAGATATTATCCCACTGAAAAAATCAATACAGAATTCCAACAAACTGTCATCAAATGTCTTTCTATTATAAATGTAGATGAAATGTATATCCCCATAATGACCTAAACAATAAAGTCTATGGCTTTTACTTCTTTACCAGGCTAGTTACATGATGTTGTCTAAATTAAATTGTGTCTCATTACATTACTATGTTTTAGCTTTAACTGTAAATATGTTCTTTCTACATTTCAAACCTCAGTTACTTTAATACCTGTTGAAACATTAGTTGAAACATTACTCACAGGTCAACTTCTTCAGTATTCCATTCTGGACTTACATCTCTCTGGTAGCCCCTTGGCCACTGATTCTTTATCGGTGTTACCTGCTATAACTCAATCAATATTAGAGACATGTCAACATTCATCAAACAGTATCTTATCCCCAGATATGGAGCAGGTCAATTATAAAACTGTCAAATCAATGGTCAGATTGAACAATCGAGTTGGGGCAGCAGGTTCCTTTCAGTCCCTCAATAAAAAATTTACATTGTGAAGTTTACACTCCCCCTTTTTACACATTAATTCATGTGTAACAAAATCTTGTATGGGAAGAAATCCTTCAGGTAATAATGGATTATAAGAAAATACCAAACATTTCCCCCAAATGTACATCCATCATTTCCACAGTAAACACTTCAGTGAAATGAAGTGTTTCTCTCCCTCTTTAAGTCCTAAAAGAAACAGAATCTTCATGTTTTAGTTTGAGTTTCACATTCTGCAAACTGCCACCTCCTGTGGGAGTGAAATATCAAGTAGGTTAGAAATGGGTCACATGTGCGGTTTCCCCTTTTGTGGAATGTTAGGAAACCTCTCATTTCACACAGAGCCCCAGAAATAATGTGTTAGTCCAAAAACATGCTTGATTAGCCATTGTTTTAAATCATGCAGTTGCACTGATCAGATGCAGACATACACTCACTCACACTCACACTGTCAGGTTGTAAAGTCAAGTTTGGTCAGGTACACCTCAGAGTCAGTCATTGACAGTGCCTTATCAAGTTACCCTGTCGGTCAGGGTCAAAGGTCAGTTGGTCTCAGTCTTTCTGGCCATGTGTCGTGCTCTGCAGAGACTTTGATGTTCCAGCACAGGCCAGCATCCTCCGTCTAAAAAAATCTGTATATATGGAGCGCCATCATTTATTAATTCACAATTACAACTATAATGTTCAAGATATCTCCAACCCCTCATTGGAACAGCTGTTTCCCACATTCCCTGAAAAGTGTCTAGCCAAAAAATGTCACTTCCTTAGAGTACTACTACTACTACTGCAATTCATTTACACCTAATTAGTATTAAAATGACTAATAGATCTATTTCAGAAACTTGTGGACATAACTATTATCTTGTGTCAAAACATTACTAGGATCTGTGTAGCTCTGCTATGCATTTCACAGCTCATCTTCAATTCTGGTCCACCTAAAAATCAATGTTAAACTCTTCAGCAGTGTGTGGAACCTTGAGTGTCCGAACATGCAACAATTACTCCCTCCTTTATCAAGGATTTAAAAACAGAAGTCATTTCATATTTCCATCTTAAAGCCCTCCTATGGTAATAACTATGCCACA
Source organism: Pseudochaenichthys georgianus (assembly GCF_902827115.2). Classification (NCBI taxonomy): domain Eukaryota; kingdom Metazoa; phylum Chordata; class Actinopteri; order Perciformes; family Channichthyidae; genus Pseudochaenichthys; species Pseudochaenichthys georgianus. The sequence continues at coordinate 42,446,015 of NC_047519.1, forward strand.
ATGGTGAAATCAATTCTTTAGATTGGAATACTATATCTGGCTTGGCACTAGCTCTCCCTTTAACATTATCCATACAGTCAATCAATCAATCAATGTTTATTTATATAGCCCAATATCACAAATGTTACATTTGTCTCAGTGGTCTTCACAGTGTGTACAGAATATCAGTATGACAATACGACACCCTCTGTCCTTAGACCCTCACATCGCACAAGGAAAAACTTCCAAAGAAAACCCAGTTTAAAGGGAAAAATGGGAGAAACCTCAGGGAGAGCAACAGAGGAGGGATCCCTCTCCCAGGACGGACAGACGTGCAATAGATGCCGTGTGTAAATTGAAAAGATAATACATTTGCAACATAGGTAGTCCAAATGTTTGGAAATGCATGTGTGTATAATAGGAAGATGAATCCACGAGGATATCCATCCAGGACCTATGATCCAGGACCACAGCCACGACTCAAGATCCAGCGCTCGCGATCCAGGACACAGGACCGCAGGATCATCCATGACTCCGGATCCCAGCGTATATAGACACCAAAAAGAAAGACATTTGGGGAAGCTGGGTTAATCGGAACATGAGTGTACACGGGTATAGACAGAGAGAAGGAAGAAGTAAGATGTCCCCCGACAAACTAAGCCTATATCAGCAAAACTAGGGGCTGAATCTAATCAGCCCTAACTATAAGCTTTATCAAAAAGGAAGGTCTTAAGCGCACTCTTAAAAACGGATAGGGTGTCTGCCGCCCGAACACAAACTGGAAGCTGATTCCACAAATGTGGAGCTTGATAAGAAAAGGCTCTGGCTCCCATTGTACTTTTAAAGATTCTAGGAACAACCAACAACCCTGCATTCTTGGAACGCAATGCCCTAGTAGGACAGTAGGGTATAATGAGTTATTTAAGGTAAGATGGCGCCTGCCCATTAAGGGCTTTGTAGGCGAGAAGAAGAATTTTATATTCTATCCTGTGTTCTATAGGGAGCCAGTGTAAGGCAGCCAGAATAGGAGTAATGTGGTCCCTTTTCCTAACTCTGGTTAGTACACGAGCCGCAGCATTTTGAATCAGCTGAAGCGACTTGATTGACTTCTTAGTACTCCCTGATAATAGAGAGTTACAATAATCCAGCCTAGAAGTAACAAATGCATGGACTAGTTTCTCTGCATCGTTTTGAGGCAAGATATGCCTGATTTTTGCAATGTTACGTAGATGGAAGTAGGCGGTCCTTGAAATTGATTTTATGTGGGCGTTAAAGGATAAATCCTGATCAAATATAACACCAAGATTCCTTACAGTCTCACTGGAGGCCAAATTAATGCCATCCATAGTTAGTATGTCTTTAGATAATTTGTTTCGTAGATTCTTCGGGCCAAGTACAATAACTTCAGTTTTGGTCGTGTTTAACATCAAAAAGTTTAAGGTCATCCACGTTTTTAAGTCCTTAAGGCAGTCTTGAATTTTATTTAGATGATTAATTTCATCAGGCTTGATTGATAAATATAGTTGAGTATCATCCGCATAACAATGAAAGTTTACAGAATGATTCCTTATAATATTGCCTAACGGAAGCATATATAATGTGAACAAAATAGGTCCGAGCACTGAGCCCTGTGGCACTCCATGGCTAACTTTGGTTTGCGTGGAAGATTCATCGTTAACACGTACAAACTGAGAGCGTTCAGATAGATAGGACCTAAACCAGCCTAAAGCAGTTCCCTGTATGCCAACTAAGTGCTCTAGTCTTTGCAATAGGATATCATGGTCGATAGTATCAAATGCAGCACTAAGATCGAGCAAAACAAGAATAGAGACAAGTCCCTTGTCTGAGGCTATTAGAATATCATTTGTGACTTTAACCAGAGCTGTCTCTGTGCTATGATGTGTTCTAAAGCCAGACTGAAAATCTTCAAATAAATCATTGTTTTTTAAGTAATCACACAACTGTTTTGCGACCGCTTTCTCAAGAATCTCTGAGAGGAACGGAAGATTAGAAATAGGTCTATAGTTGGCTAAAACCTCTGGATCGAGGTTGTGCTTTTTAAGAAGCGGTTGTATCACTGCTACTTTGAATGATTGTGGAACATAGCCTGATAATAAAGACATATTCATAATATTTAATAAAGAAGTGCTAATTAATGGAAAAACTTCCTTCAACAGCTTAGTTGGAATTGGGTCTAACATGCACGTGGATGGTTTAGAAGAGAGAATCATTGAATGTAATTGTTCAAGGTTAATGGCTGAAAAGCATTCTAGTTTACTATCTAGTGTAATATTAGAACTTACGATTCCGGGAGCTGTTGATAACACTATACTGGTCAAAGGCAAGAGGTCATTAATTTTGTTTCTAAGAGTAACAATTTTATCGTTAAAAAAGCACATAAAATCATTACTACTGAGTGCTATGGGAATAGAAGGCTCAATCGAGCTGTGGCTCTCTGTCAGCCTGGCTACAGTGCTGAAAAGAAATCTTGCATTATTCTTATTCTCATCTATTAATGAAGAGTAGTAGGCTGCTCTCGCTTTACGCAGTGCTTTCTTATATTCATTGAGAGTAATATGCCAAATTAAACGAGATTCTTCAAGTTTAGTGGAACGCCATATCCTTTCAAGTTGTCTAGACTTTTGCTTTATTTTGCAGGTTTCGGCATTATGCCATGGAGCTAATCTATGTTGTTTTATTTTCTTCTTTTTCAAAGGAGCAACAGAGTCTAATTTTATTCGCAGCGCATCTATAGCACTATCAACAACATGATCAATTTGGGGTGGTGTACATTTTGTATAAGTTTCCTCCCCTACATGCAGACATGCTATCGAGTTAAGTATTGGTTGAATCTCTTCCTTAAATGTGGCTATAGCACTAACAGATAGGTTTCTGCTGCAAGAGCTTTTGACTAATGCTTTGTAGTCTAGTAACAGTACTTCAAAAGTTACTAAGAAATGGTCGGATAAAGCAGGATTATGCGGTTCGACTAATAGTTGCTCAATTTCAATACCATAAGTCAGAACAAGGTCGAGAGTGTGATTATAACAGTGGGTTGGTTTATTTACACTCTGACAGAAACCAACAGAATCTAATATAGAGTTAAATGCAACAGTAAGGCTATTTTTATCATCGTCAACATGAATATTAAAGTCACCTACGATAATTACTTTGTCTGTTTTAAGAACCAAAGTTGATAAAAACTCAGAGAATTCTGATAAGAATTCTGAATAAGGACCTGGTGCACGATACACTGTAACAAATAAGATTGGCTGCAAAGTTTTCCAGGTCGGATGCGTAAGACTAAAAACGAGGCTTTCAAAAGAGGTATAATTACATTTTGGTTTAGTATTGATAAGTAAACTTGAGTCAAAGATTGCTGCAACTCCACCTCCTCGGCCCGTGCCTCGAGCAATATGAGTGTTGACATGGCTGGGTGGAGTGGCCTCATTTATGCTGACATATTCTTCATGTCTCAACCAAGTTTCAGTGAGACAGCATATATCAATATTATAATCTGATATTAAATCATTTACCAATATTGCTTTAGATGCTAGAGATCTTATGTTTAAGAGACCACATTTAATCTTCCTGTTTTGTTGCACTGTAGTAGTTGTTACATTTACTTTTATTAGGTTATTATGTATGACACCTCTATTAGGTTTTACCTTAAATTGTCCTTGGGCAGACACACACACCGCTAATATTGGGTATTTTATTGGGTTCGGGATTCCTATGGATGACTGCCTAGGAGAGAGCGCAGAGAAGCGTGTAAGACTGCGACTCTGCCTCCTGGTCTCAACTCCAGTTTGTCATGGATTACGTCCACAAAGCCCTGAAATGTTTGCCGAAATGAGATCTGCACCTTTCAAAGTAGGGTGAATGCCGTCTCTCTTAATCAGACCAGGTTTTCCCCAGAAGGCTGTCCAATTATTTACGAAGCCCACATTGTTTGCTGGGCACCACCAAGACAACCAGCGCTGAAATGATGACATGCGGCTATACATGTCATCATTGATCAGATTGGGGAGGGGACCAGAGAAGATTACGGTGTCCGACATTGTTTTAGCATAACTACACACCGACTCCACATTAAGTTTTGTGCATTCTGATTGGCGTAAACGAACATCATTACCACCGACGTGAATAACAATCCTACTGTATTTACGTTTATCTTTAGCCAGCAGTTTAAGATGCGCCTCAACGTCGCCCGCTCTGGCCCCCGGAATGGAGGGTCGGGTTCTTGGCTTTTCTAACTCAGAGGCGGAGTCCAGATCTCGGGACGCATTACCTCCAACCCTTTCCACTCTGACTCTTTCTAATCATACTATCTGTCTTAATTGTTAAATGCCATCTAAACAACATAACTGATGTTTACTAACGATATTACAAAAACTCACTCCAAAAATTGTTTCATCCATTGCTACATATTTACCCAACATAACTCTTTCAGGAAACCATTTTCTCCTATAAATTGAAAAACTGACATGTTTCCAGCATCACATATTCCACACACTACGAAAGAACATCTTCATATTTTAAATCCCACTGTTACTTAGAATAATAGTAAACCTGCAGAGCACACTAATCCGATCACAGTAATGTAATTTGACCCAAGTGTAGGACCATGTCGTTCTTAAAAATGTTAGCAAACTCCAACTACAACATTTATAGATAAATTGATTTAGCAAAATGAAATGTTATGTAATTCAAAATGTGACAAAAGAACAATGATTTGTCTTACACAAGCTTGTGGTCTAACAGAATGACTCCTGACCTCATGGGGTCAAATGACTTGGATGCTGCTCATCCTGAGCATGTGGCTTGAAGCACAAAAGGATCTCTTACTCATTAACCCAATGGACTCTCAGAGATGAGATCTAGCCCTGAGGTGGCTGACTTCAAAATGAACTGTGACAAATAAACCACATGCTTGTGGGTACATTATATTTTACACAATATAACACAAAACAACACTACATTAAGACAATAACCACTCAAATGAGCCTTGGTGAAAAGCATGAAAGACAAAACAACTTAATCTACTCTCATTGTTCGTTCCACCCTCAATATGCCAACTTGCTGGCCCACTAGTTTAGCCTCACTGTTGCATGACAATATATATTTCTCACAGTGAGCTCGCCATCCAATGCCCAACAAATTATCATCTCTCCATGTCCAATCTAGGTGGAATAATCCACTATTATGTTCAATTTGAATCAAACTTTAACCTGCATGTACTTCATATACCCAGCAACACCCATTCTTACTTCCCCTCAACGTTACTGTATGCAATTAATTGCTTTGAAATATAAGTAAAATTCTCAGTAAATGACGAATACCACGAAATTCACAATGCAATGTTTCTTATTTATTTAAATGTACAAGCCTTTTCTTTAGCCCTCTGTTTGATTCCACTTAAAATCAATCTCTTAATCTGTTCCCATTGCTCCCGGTAACTCCCTGGAATTTCAGAATTGTCTTAACCATTCTGACGTTCCATATTCACTTCGCTTTTATTTATCTGACTTAATTAATGTGTTCACTTGTATTAATATACTGGGCTATTGTCGTTGTTACTATTAACGTGCTTCCCTTCTTCAATACCGGCCAGCAATGTAATGATTAAACTCTAAGCTTGATAAAAAATGTCAAGGGTGTGTTACCCCCTTTCAGCCACTAGATGGCAGCAGCAGACCACAAATTAGCTTCACTCTTCTGAGTGCATTGTCTGAGTTTCACAGACAATTGCTCACACAGGTATTTTAGGTAAAAATCACACAGATTTATTCCCCGTACAGTTTGTCCAGCTTGATAATGTGATGTTTATTTCAACAGACAAGTAGACCTCGAATGATGCTTCGACACTCTTAAAGAATGTGACCATTCCATGGGGCATAAAAGCCAGGTCGTAACGAGCCCTTTATCACACGTTAGCTTTTCAAATCAAGTTTACAGACAAAGGGAAACGAGAGCCGGTCCCGTCACAATTTCGGTGAGGTTCGCGTTCTCTCCCTCGATTGAACATATATCAGACCTCTGGCTTTTAGCTTTCAGCCTTGGTCTGTAATTTAACCCCAGTTTTAAACGGCGACCCGATCTAAAATATCGAGTTTCCAGGTTTTGTTGTGCAGTAATCAAACCTCGCAGCCAACAAACTGCACCGTCTCCACGCCACTCAAGAATAAGCTACCTGTAGATCCACGCCAAACTGCTCTATTTACGTTACGCAGGACTTTCTGTCTACCTGGCGATCAACGTTTTTACGGTTTGTATATAACTTTCCTAACATAGTAAAATATGCATTGTATATTCCATTTAAACTTTAAAAACACTGTGAAACGCCTACAGACACCTAAAGTTTTAGCATATCCAATTACAGACAGTTGATTTTCATAGCAGGCGTCTGCGCACCTTATTTTGTCTAGTTGTGCAGGGCCCTGCTGATTGTCTGAGATGTTTAAAAGCGTTTGTTCCCGACCCATTCCGGTCGTCTGGATTATTCTTCAGCATTGTTTATCAGGCACGTCGGGTCACCATTTGATAGAGATTTTGAGGGATTACTAGTCCGCTTTTCAAATCTCCGTGCGTCCGTAACAAGCTGGTTATCATACAGGAAGGAATCCAGAGCATACAAGTAACCGTTAAACAATAATCTACTTTAATGGTAATATGACAATGCAATACAATCAATACATTACCATACAAAACCATATCATATGCGTAATGTCAGGAATATGCCTACTCCTGGCCTTGTTCACGTGTTGCCCCGACCCTCCGGTCCGGGCCGCGCGAGAAGAGAGGCAGAACAAAAAGATGCACAGGCTATCAATACCAACAGAGACAGGAAGGGGTGGAGTTTAACTGGTCGTCTTTTCCGGTCATCTCAAACAAACACCTCTGGCATTCACTGTCTCATATTTCTGCAGCCTCCACACACACACATCCCCCCACATTCTAGAGACCACAGTGGGGTCTTGCTCACAAAGATAACACAACGATTTCATCTCTCATATCTCCAACTTCTGACTGCTTATTATTAATACAAAGTAATTAAACCCACACATATACTATTCAAGATATGTAGACTTCCCTGAAACATGACATGCTAGAGATCTTAAGCAGAATATACTCTCATCCACTTAGCACCCTGTCCTGCATACCTACACCTCCCCATAGAGCAATAAAACCCTGTTTACTCCAACTAGCCCTTTGTTTATAGCCATTTTAGTCCTCACATTTATGAAAGGATAAAACAGAGAAATCAATATAAAACACAAACACGGGTATTGTTTGAACAGTATTCACTTAACTGCTACTATTGATAATTACCAGAGAAACTCAAGGGACCTCTTTTAATATCTGGAAATTGCAACAAGACTTTCTGCCATTTCAAATGTAACACACTTCTTAAATATCAGATGATAATACTCTGCAGATCTCGTTCTTTCGGTCATGACCCATCCTTCATGACCATAGGTGAGGGTAGGAAGGAAAATGGCCCGGTAGACAGAGAGCTTTGCCTTCTGGCTCAGCTCCCTTTTCGTCACAACGGTACGGTAAAGCGACTGCAGTACCGCTCCCGCTGCTCCGACTCTCCGGCCCATCTCACGCTCCATTGTTCCCTCACTCGAGAACAAGACCCCGAGATACTTGAACTCCTTCACTTGGGGTAAGGACTCATTCCCTACTTGGAGTGGACAGTCCATCGGTTTCTGCTGAGAACCATGGCCTCAGATTTGGAGGTGCTGATCCTCATCCCAGCCGCTTCACACTCGGTGGTGAACCGATCCAGTGAGTGCTGAAGGTCGCAGACCGATGAAGCCATCAGAACCACATCATCTGCAAAAAGCAGTGGTGCAATCCTTAGTCCACCGAACCGCAGACCCCCCCCCCACGACTACGCCTTGAAATCCGATCTATGCATATTACAAACAGGATTGGTGACAAAGCGCAGCCCTGGCGGAGGCCAACCCTCACCGGAAATGGGTCCGACTTCCTGCCGAGGACCCGGACACAGCTCTCGCTTTGGGAATACAGAGATTGGATGGCCCTGAGTAGAAACCCCCTCACCCCATACTCCCGCAGCACCTCCCACAGTAACTCTCTGGGAACTCGGTCATACGCCTTCTCCAAGTCTACAAAACACATGTAGACCGGATACGCGTACTCCCAGGCCCCCTCCAGGATCCTTGCGAGAGTAAAAAGCTGATCCGTTGACATTGATATTTGTGCAAAATGTGATCACTTTTCAATTTATGCTAATAGATATTTGTTTATAAATATTATAATTAGCTTGTTTAATATTGAGTTATAGCTAAAAAAAGTATTTTGAGATGTCATAATGAATCAGTTAATCTTTGAAAATGTACATTTGTGGCACATTTAACTGTCTCAATGTTTTCAATTTAATGATCGACAATCCTTTTTTTTGAAGCAAAGTAAAAGACATTGATACTTTAATACATGCCATTATTTTATAAATTCCCCTTGTTCCCACAGAGCGCATTTATGAAATTGTGTGAGTTTGTTCATATAAAAGAAACAGATTCCATGAGAGGGGCATATCACTGTCACGTGGTTCACAGGATATGGTTTGATTCGTTTTTATGATATTTGTAAAAAATGTCCCAAAGATTTGATCTCATTTCAGCTGTTTTTTCATCATCAATCTCGCCTCATCGTTCTGAGCAGAGAACATGAACTGCTACCATCGAATGGAGATGCAATAAAGTCACAGCAAAAAAGAGAATTCTGGGAAGAAAGTTGGAATTCTGAGATTAGAGACAGATTAGAGACATGTTCTTCCATATTAGATTAGATTAGAATCTTTAATGACCACACAGCCAGGCTGGTGGGATTCGTGTTCAGTGCAGAGTATTACAGCTTGTTCCATACAATAGACAGACAATAAAAAGTACAACACACAGCACAGGGCAAAGACATACATCATGACATATATACATAAAGTTCAAGGTGTGGTGGATTGTGATTGTTCATTGGGGTTATTTAGAGTCCATTTAGTGTCCGTATTGCAAAGGGGAAGAAGCTGTTTTTGAAGCGAGTGGTTTTGGTGGACCTGTAGCGCCTCCCTGAGGGCAGAAGTTGGAAGACATGGTGAGCTGGGTGGGAGGGGTCAGAAATGATTTTCTTTGCCCTTGTGACAGTTTGTTGGTGGTGAAGTGATTCGAGTGATGGAAGGGGACTGCCGGTGATTTTTGATGCTTTATTGATGATACACATATATGAAAAAGACATCTGCTTTTCTTCACTGTCAGCAAAGCGAATGATTTCACCTCCTCGTCTTCCTGTGGTTTATTTCAGGTGCGTCACAGATTCATGAATCCTTGATGGGGTCGTGGGAAGCTGAGACACCAAAACAAGGTCTGACCAGAAGTGAATTACTTTTTGAAAAGTCGAAACTTTGAGAAAAGAATATGGAATTTTTGGAATTCTTTGAAAAGAACATTTTGAGACGAAAAATCGGTATTTAAAAAAAACGTTGGCTTTGTTCTTGGAATTTGTAGAAAGAATCCTGACTTTGTTTTTTTATTCTAAGAAAAAAAATCAATTCTGAGAAAAAAATGTTTCTGAATTGAAGAAAGTCAGAATTCAGAGAAAATCAACACTTTGGGAAATTATGAAAAAAACATCTGCATGTATTCACTTTCACCTCTCTCTCTCTCTCTCTCTCTCTCTCTCTCTCTCTCTCTCTCTCTCTCTCTCTCTCTCTCTCTCTCCCTATCTCTCCCTATCTCTCCCTATCTCTCTCTCTCCCTCTCTCTCTCAGCCTCTCCCAGCCTCTCCACTTCCTCTGACAGAGTGTTTGTGGCTCTCTGCCCGTACAGTACAGAGTTTCAATATTTATATTGTCCCAATTCTACTGCAGATGTTTCCTGTGAGATTCTGCAGATCAATGGCTCATATGTTTAATACTTAATTGGCAGACCACATCTCTGTTTTCTCAGTATGCAAATATTAGTGTGCGAGGTTGGACATATTTCAACTTTTTTAAATTATATTAGTATATTTTGTAGTACCGTGAATATATTTTGCAGATCAGTGAGTATATTTGCATTACAATACTTTTTAGGAAAAGCGCTAAATCCTGTGTATTTTTATTATTATTTGTATTAAGACAGAAGGTCAGACTCCCCCCCCCCGAGGAGCAGGTTATTGATCGGCCTCGTAGATGGTGATTGGACGAGAGTGGATCGTTTCCTCGGCTGCATTAGAGTCCATTACTGCCCGCGCCCCGGAAACACAGAAGCATCCTCAAAGAGAAAAAGATTCTTCTTGGAAAAGCTCCGACAAATGATTCAGAGTTTACCATCAGAGACGAGAAGGAAATACTTCACACTCTTATTTATCAGTTTTAAAGCCATGTTTCACTCCATTTGAATCGCTTTATTACGTCGTTATTTATACAGTCATTACATTTGTATCTTGATTCGGAAATACATCAAGTAGAGACGGTACCGACATATTTAAAATAACTCCTAGGAACCAAATAGATGAAGACAGGACTTGATAATAAATACAAAACAAAACAACTAAAAAAAGAGCAAAACTAGAGACATTTTGAATTGCCTTAATAATAAACACAAGTTAAGAATTCTATTTAAAAACAGCTGGCACTTGCAACATAATCAAAGCAATCAATTATGTAGTTGAAGGGAGATATAGATCTTTATAAAACATGTTTAATAATATAAAATTAAGCTATTGTTGTTAACAAGTAAACTTAGAAATGTCCGCAAAGCTGCTTAAACGGTGTGAGTGTGTGTGAATGTTAGTCTCCCTGAGCACCTTGCATGGCAGCCTCTGCCTCTATGAATGTGTGTGAACGGCTGAATGTTGATATGTAAAGAGCATTGAGGGCTTATATCTAAAATATATAATCTGTTCAATTAAAAACAAATCTGAACACACAGGCTGTATTTCCCCTTGTTCTGTTTATTAAGGGAAGGATTTTATACTTTGTAATCTATGAATCCTCCCACTGGAGCTGGACTTCAGACTGTGATGTCAGCAGTGTGTGGGTGTGGTTTGCTTCATGAAGTCTGTATTTAAGGAGCTGTTGCTGCAGACTAACTTCACTTCCTCAGCTCAGCAGCAGACCAGCTCCTCCCTCCAGAACCAACTATGGCCAGCAAATCCGGCCAAAATGGTAAGTGAATAAACTTTATTGTTAATGATGACTTATCTAAATACATATGCAGGGTTGGAAGGGTTACTTTGTAAATGTAACATCAGTTACAACAACATTACTGATTACATGGCTCTGAAAGTAATCCGAATACAGTTACAGTTACGTGTCTTAAAAAACTGATTTTACTGATCTTACTGATTACATGGCTCTGAAAGTAATCCGAATACAGTTACAGGTATCTTACTGATTACATGGCTCTGAAAGTAATCCGAATACAGTTACAGTTACGTGTCTTAAAAAACTGATTTTACTGATCTTACTGATTACATGGCTCTGAAAGTAATCCGAATACAGTTACAGTTACGTGTCTTAAAAAAGTAACGTAATCAGATTACTTTTAGATTACTTTTGGATTACTTTCTTTTTCCTGGGTATGTTTTGGTGAACAGGAGACACAAAAAGCAAAAGGAAACTGAACGTGTTTTTACTGTTTTAATGGCTTATCAAGAGCACAACTGAAACATCACATCTGAAACGATGTAACAACATAATACACTTGTTGGGGATGCAGCTTGGGATGTGAGGAGTGAGGGACACGGCTTAGAACGGGCGTGTCGCCTTCTGTCCTGCCAGTGTCGGCAGGACATGAATTAAAATGTCGAACTCGGACTTCATTTTAAGGACATTTCGTCCAGGGGTGTAGAGCTATAGTTTAAGCACCGGATTGGCAAAACAGGAGAGTGTGTGCAGCAGTCTGCCTTGATCTATGAATGTCCGGGACACTCACAGTGTCTGCTGCCCGCAGCTGTTTTATAGAAGGAAAACCTCCTTCACTTCATGAACTCTCTGCAGCGCCAGGAGGCAGCGGGAGGGTTAACTCAGCCTCTGAGAAGACGAGCGTGCCGCGCAGTGCCTTTCACGCACCGCCTTTCGCACCGCCTTCACTGTGTATACCTTCAGAAATAATCATTAGTAAGGCTAAAGACGAAAGAGCGACCGCAGGCTGATGTTTTAACCACACACACCTATATATATACACACACACGCGATTTAAACGCAGACTTGTGTTCCTCCATGTTTCGTTGTTATTGTTTCAGAGCGAGCGGACCCGCGATTTTTTTTCAAACGCTTTTTTGGTCCATCTGCGCGGTAATAGGTTTTGTGCACTGTGATGATTCGTCTGTACCTTTAGTAATGAATATTAAATGTTGAGAGGAAATCTTCCACCAATAATTCCAATAAGTAATCCAAAATGTATTCACTTCAGGTTTACGAAAGTAACTGTAATCAGATTTACGGTGGCCCTGAAGTGCAAGACACCACAGCATTTCACAAAACGCCACAGCATTTCAGAAAACACCACAGCATTTCACAAAACACTACAGCATTTCACAAAACACCACAGCATTTCACATTGGACGGAAAGGGTATTCCTTTAGGGAGAACACTTCTTGTTTGTGATTGGACAGAGCCAGCCAGAGAAGCACTGCTGTGATTGGTTGTTTTTGCTGCCAGTCAAGAAATGACGCTTCGTGATTGGTCAACACCTGACAGCGAAATATGTCCCAACCATGGTCCCACAACGTATGGTCCCAACACATCAGCCGTTAGCACACACTCAGATCTCACAGCTCCTCATATCTGTTCAGAAACTGGACAAAAGTTAAACATGTACAAACCACAGACTGTCTATGTCATGGCGAATACAGTCGCTGCTTTATTTATGTCTGTATGATGTTGTTGTGAGTGTGGACGGAGCAGCTACAGGTTAGTTTAGCCTGATGGGTCCGATTCAGAAAACACGCATTTTAAAAGCTTTTCGCCTGTCGTCTTGTCTGCAGACTTGTCAAAGCGTTAATTCATGGTTTTTACTAACTGCTATCAGTATGTAGTTACTTCGGCACCACTTTGAAACGTGTATTACAATTAAATCACGGTCAAATATGTTCATTTTGTTGTAGGATTTACATGGAGATACGCCCCGTCCCCTCTCCAGCGCCTCTTGTTTGAATGACAGCATTGACAGGAGCAAACACAGCTGACAGCCGCGGTGAAACTCGAGCGATTAGAGCGATGCGAATATTGGGTGGTCTACCATAGTATTTACATGGAGATAAGCCCCTTAAAAACCATGAATTAATAAAGCATTCATTCTGTGTTTACTCCTGTCATTCAAACAAGACGCTGGAGAGGGGGCGGGCCGTATCTCCATGTAAATCCTATCGGAATCGGATCCATCAGGCTAAACTAACCTGTAGCTGCTCCGTCCACACTCACAACAACGTCATACAGACATAAATAAAGCAGCGACTGTATTCACCATGCTAACAGCTAACGGCTGATGTGTTGGGCTAATCACGAAGCGTCATTTCTTGACTGGCAGCAAAAACAACCAATCACAGCAGTGCTTCTCTGGCTGGCTCTGTCCAATCACAAACAAGAAGTGTTCTCCCTAAAGGAATACCCTTTCCGTCCAATGTGAAATGCTGTGGTGTTTTCTGAAATGCTGCGGCGTTTTGTGAAATGCTGTGGTGTTTTCTGAAATGCTGTGGTGTCTTGCACTTCAGGGCCACCGTACAGATTACTCGTTTTTCAAATGTAACGCGAGCTGAATACAGTTACTTGATTTTTGTATTCTGATTACGTAACGCCGTTACATGTATTCCGTTACAACCCAACCCTGTACATATGTATAGATGGATAGGTGGCTTTCCATATGTTATAATAATAATGAACAGATCAAAACAGTCCAGTAAAAGAGAAAGGGAAAAAGTTAATACAAAAATGATATTTCTTAAATTCCAATACATTTTGAGAGCCTCGGTGATACACTCCCAATGTTGGGGATTCAACATTACTTTTACTTGATTTTATTATCTATTCAAAAGGCTACGTGAAGGTTTGTGTGGGATCATGTCTTTACGCAAGGCAAGTCTGTTTATAAAGCATGCTTCAACGCAAGGCAATTCAAAGTGCTTTACAAAAATAAAAAACATTAAGAGCATCAAAAGTGCAATGTAATCACAATATAAAATGACGTATAAAACATTTAAAAGCAGTCACTGAAAAGCGAAGAGAATAAAATAAATATAAAACAAGATCATGTATAAAATAAATGAATCAAAGAGTGCAGTGTAAGATATGAATAGTTCAATTAAAAGCAGCGGCAAAAAGAAAAGTCTTCAGCCTGGATTTAAAAGGACCTGCAGGTTTCTGGGAGTTTGGTCCAGATGTTTGGAGCATAATAACTAAACGCTGCTTTACCGCGTTTAGGTCTGACTCTGGGGACAGAGAGCAGACCAGAAGACCTGAGAGTTCTGGATGGTTCATAATGTAGCAGCAGATGAGAATCAATAAACAGGAAAATTACCGGTATACCCGTAAACAATTTGTTTAGGCCCACAATGGAGAAAAGCTGGAAAGATATAAACTAAACATGTTGTTGTGACTTGTTGTCAAAAAGGTTTTCTCATTAAAATAAATGTACAGCTAGAGGCCACTGCTGCACCATGTCTGTTCAGCTTGTAGACAATCAATCAATCAATCAATCAATCAATCAATCAATCAATCAATCAATCAATCAATCAATCAATCAATCAATCAATCATCAATCAATCAATGTTTATTTATATAGCCCAATATCACAAATGTTACATTTGTCTCAGTGGTCTTCACAGTGTGTACAGAATATCAGTATGACAATACGACACCCTCTGTCCTTAGACCCTCACATCGTACAAGGAAAGACCTCCAAAGAAAACCCAGTTTAAAGGGAAAAATGGGAGAAACCTCAGGGAGAGCAACAGAGGAGGGATCCCTCTCCCAGGACGGACAGACGTGCAATAGATGCCGTGTGTAAATTGAAAAGATAATACATTTGCAACATAGGTAGTCCAAATGTTTGGAAATGCATGTGTGTATAATAGGAAGATGAATCCACGAGGATATCCATCGAGGACCTATGATCCAGGACCACAGCCACGACTCAAGATCCAGCGCTCGCGATCCAGGACACAGGACCGCAGGATCATCCATGACTCCGGATCCCGGCGTATATAGACACCAAAAAGAAAGACATTTGGGGAAGCTGGGTTAATCGGAACATGAGTGTACACGGGTATAGACAGAGAGAAGGAAGAAGTAAGATGTCCCCCGACAAACTAAGCCTATATCAGCAAAACTAGGGGCTGAATCTAATCAGCCCTAACTATAAGCTTTATCAAAAAGGAAGGTCTTAAGCGCACTCTTAAAAACGGATAGGGTGTCTGCCGCCCGAACACAAACTGGAAGCTGATTCCACAAATGTGGAGCTTGATAAGAAAAGGCTCTGGCTCCCATTGTACTTTTAAAGATTCTAGGAACAACCAACAACCCTGCATTCTTGGAACGCAATGCCCTAGTAGGACAGTAGGGTATAATGAGTTCTTTAAGGTAAGATGGCGCCTGCCCATTAAGGGCTTTGTAGGCGAGAAGAAGAATTTTAAATTCTATCCTGTGTTCGATAGGGAGCCAGTGTAAGGTAGCCAGAACAGGAGTAATGTGGTCCCTTTTCCTAACTCTGGTTAGTACACGAGCCGCAGCATTTTGAATCAGCTGAAGCGACTTGATTGACTTCTTAGTACTCCCTGATAATAAAGAGTTACAATAATCCAGCCTAGAAGTAACAAATGCATGGACTAGTTTCTCTGCATCGTTTTGAGGCAAGATATGCCTGATTTTTGCAATGTTACGTAGATGGAAGTAGGCGGTCCTTGAAATTGATTTTATGTGGGCGTTAAAGGATAAATCCTGATCAAATATAACACCAAGATTCCTTACAGTCTTACTGGAGGCCAAATTAATGCCATCCATAGTTAGTATGTCTTTAGATAATTTGTTTCGTAGATTCTTCAGGCCAAGTACAATAACTTTTGGTCGTGTTTAACATCAAAAAGTTTAAGGTCATCCACGTTTTTAAGTCCTTAAGGCAGTCTTGAATTTTATTTAGATGATTAATTTCATCAGGCTTGATTGATAAATATAGTTGAGTATCATCCGCATAACAATGAAAGTTTACAGAATGATTCCTTATAATATTGCCTAACGGAAGCATATATAATGTGAACAAAATAGGTCCGAGCACTGAGCCCTGTGGCACTCCATGGCTAACTTTGGTTTGCGTGGAAGATTCATCGTTAACACGTACAAACTGAGAGCGTTCAGATAGATAGGACCTAAACCAGCCTAAAGCAGTTCCCTGTATGCCAACTAAGTGCTCTAGTCTTTGCAATAGGATATCATGGTCGATAGTATCAAATGCAGCACTAAGATCGAGCAAAACAAGAATAGAGACAAGTCCCTTGTCTGAGGCTATTAGAATATCATTTGTGACTTTAACCAGAGCTGTCTCTGTGCTATGATGTGTTCTAAAGCCAGACTGAACATCTTCAAATAAATCATTGTTTTTTAAGTAATCACACAACTGTTTTGCGACCGCTTTCTCAAGAATTTTTGAGAGGAACGGAAAGTTAGAAATAGGTCTATAGTTGGCTAAAACCTCTGGATCGAGGTTGTGCTTTTTAAGAAGCGGTTTTATCACTGCTACTTTGAATGATTGTGGAACATAGCCTGATAATAAAGACATATTCATAATATTTAATAAAGAAGTGCTAATTAATGGAACAACTTCCTTCAACAGCTTAGTTGGAATTGGGTCTAACATGCACGTTGATGGTTTAGAAGAGAGAATCATTGAATGTAATTGTTCAAGGTTAATGGCTGAAAAGCATTCTAGTTTACTATCTAGTGTAATATTAGAACTTACGATTCCGGGAGCTGTTGATAACACTATACTGGTCGAAGGCAAGAGGTCATTAATTTTGTTTCTAAGAGTAACAATTTTATCGTTAAAAAAGCACATAAAATCATTACTACTGAGTGCTAAGGGAATAGAAGGCTCAATGGAGCTGTGGCTCTCTGTCAGCCTGGCTACAGTGCTGAAAAGAAATCTTGCATTACTCTTATTCTCATCTATTAATGAAGAGTAGTAGGCTGCTCTCGCTTTACGCAGTGCTTTCTTATATTCATTGAGAGTAATATGCCAAATTAAACGAGATTCTTCAAGTTTAGTGGAACGCCATATCCTTTCAAGTTGTCTAGACTTTTGCTTTATTTTGCGGGTTTCGGCATTATGCCATGGAGCTAATCTATGTTGTTTTATTTTCTTCTTTTTCAAAGGAGCAACAGAGTCTAATTTTATTCACAGCGCATCTATAGCACTATCAACAACATGATCAATTTGGGGTGGTGTACATTTTGTATAAGTTTCCTCCCCTACATGCAGACATGCTATCGAGTTAAGTATTGGTTGAATCTCTTCCTTAAATGTGGCTATAGCACTAACAGATAGGTTTCTGCTGCAAGAGCTTTTGACTAATGCTTTGTAGTCTAGTAACAGTACTTCAAATGTTACTAAGAAATGGTCGGATAAAGCAGGATTATGCGGTTCGACTAATAGTTGCTCAATTTCAATACCATAAGTCAGAACAAGGTCAAGAGTGTGATTATAACAGTGGGTTGGTTTATTTACACTCTGACAGAAACCAACAGAATCTAATATAGAGTTAAATGCAACAGTAAGGCTATTTTTATCATCGTC
The DNA here is from genome assembly GCF_902827115.2 of Pseudochaenichthys georgianus. Classification (NCBI taxonomy): domain Eukaryota; kingdom Metazoa; phylum Chordata; class Actinopteri; order Perciformes; family Channichthyidae; genus Pseudochaenichthys; species Pseudochaenichthys georgianus. The sequence goes on from NC_047519.1 coordinate 42,463,783, forward strand.
AACATGAATATTAAAGTCACCTACGATAATTACTTTGTCTGTTTTAAGAACCAAAGTTGATAGACAGGCTGTTAAGAAGTCAAACATCCAGGCAAGATTAACATTTAGTTTATTGTAGTTTCCAGTTCAAAAGCAAACATGTTTGTTCGTCATAATGCCTCTCTCTTGCTCTGGTAAAATGTCTATTTGTGGTGCACCTAACATTTACATAGCCACTACCTTTTTAACTGAACCTGCCATTCAACTAACACATGCTTGGTCTGGTGCTCAGTGGGTTAGGGTTAGTCAGGGGACTCTCATAGTGTCTACACAAGTGAACTCAATAATAATAATGAATGACTTGATCATTTTATGAACTAGATTTGTAAAGCCATCTTGTTGTTGCACCATGTTATAAATACCTAGAGCTAAAAATATATATATATTTGTTCTCATCAGGATCAAACACATACAATAACGAGGTTCTCCGGATTGTGTTGGTGGGGAAGACCGGAGTTGGGAAGAGCGCCACAGGAAACACCATTCTGGGAAAAGAGTCCTTTGAATCAGAGTTCTCTCCGGATCCTCTGACTGTAGACTGCAAGGAGGCCTTTGGTGAGGTGGATGGACAAAAGGTTGCTGTTATTGACACTCCAGGTCTGTTTGACACCAGAACTGATGAAGAAAAGAACAGAACATCTATTGTTCAGAGCATTGTTTTTGCTTCTTCTGGACCCCACGTCTTCCTGGTCGTCATGCAACTGGGCAGATTCACAGATGAAGAAAAGCAGACAGTGCAGACGATTCGGGAAATCTTTGGAGAGCAAGCAGACAGATACAGCATGGTTCTCTTTACCCACGGTGATCTGCTCAAAGGAAAACCTATTGAAGAGTTCTTGGAGGAAAGTGAAGAGCTGAAGGAACTTGTGAACAGATGTAACGGGCAGTACCACGTCTTCAATAATGAGGAGGAGGATCGTTCTCAGGTCAGAGAGCTGCTCGACAAGATCAGAAACATAGCAGAGAAGAACGGAGGAAGCCATTACACCACTGAGATGTTCCAGGAGGCAAAGAGGGAGCTGGAAGAGGAGAAACAGAGAATCCTTCAAGAGAAAGAAGAGAAAATACGCAAAGAGGAAGAGGAAATGAAGAAGAAAATATCGGAAAAGTATGAGAAACTAATTAAGGAAGCAGAGTCAGACAATGAGAGGGTGAATAACTTAAATGAAACCTGCAAAAGGGAAATTGAGGAGAGAAGCAGGGGAATTAGAAGGGAACAGGAGGAGAGAGCCAGACATGAAGTTGAGATCAGCTCTTCCATATTTGAAAAGATAAGAGACTTTTTTGTGATGATTCAAAACTATTTCAGTAAACGAAAACCTGCAGCAGGACTCGATAATCAACATGCACATGAATAAAAATAAGATGGGACAATCAAGGGTGTGAATCATTTCAGGCAATCATTGAATAAGAAGTTGAATCAAATCCTATCACATGTTTGTAAAAACTGTGGGAAAGAAAAGGGAGCTGAACAATGACGCTCAACTGTATGCTGTAACTGGATCAGTGACAACATTAAAACACAGCAGCAGTCACTGAAGGGGCAGCACAGCTGTTAGCTATCAATCCATGTCTCATCTGTAACTGTGTTAATATCCATGAAGCGTCTGTCTTTTGTTTTCTTCAAATAAATTCCATTCGTGAATTCTAGTTCATTTCTGAGTTTCTTTATGGTCACTTTTGAAATGTGTGAATATTGATTGAATTGGCCGTTTTTACATTTCAAACATTCTTATAATATCTGTCAAACACCAGATATGTAGAAAAATAAAGAATACATATTTAACAAAGGCTACACTTGATCTGTTCAAGGCAGGGGATTTGTCATAGCTTTTAGTTGATGAAGCGTCGCACTGTAGCTTAACGTAAGACATCAATACACTGCGATGTCAGCAGTGGTGAAGGTGAGGTTTGTTGCATGAAGTCTGTATTTGAGGAGAAAATGTGCTAAAAATGTTGGGTCAATAATTCATATTTCTAGTGTTGAGTGCAATTCAACTAATGACATATTTATATAAAGATATGTAGCTTTTCAAAGCTCACAATGAACAGATAGAAACAGCGTAGTGACGGGGAAAGAGAACAAGTTGAACATTTCTCAAATCTCCAGCAGTCTCGTGAGCTTGGATAATAAACTCCTCAACGATCTGTTTAACAAGATCAGAAATAAAACAGAGAAGAAGGAAGAAGCTGAAATGTTCCAGAGGGCGGATGGTGAAAAAAGAAATGGATGATGAGCTCACATTTAATATCTGAATGTGACAAAGAAATGTTCCAACCTCTGAAAAAGAGTTCAGGCTTATTCCATAAGTCATTTCCATGCATTTAACTAAACGTAAAAAAATGCATTTACAAAATGTACTTTTATTTAGTTCAAATATTTTAGCTCAGTCTGTGGCTCTATTTCTTTCAAATCAGTGTGTGTCTGTGTACCTGTATTAGTGATGTTGTGGGGCCCATGAGTACAGAGAGTCACACGCGGGGACTTGCCTTTTCTTTAGAGACAAAATTATAATCCCTACAAATTATAATCCCTACAATGTAAATGATTAGGTTACAGTGTAAAGACTTAATGCAACCCCTGTATTCTGTTCACATGTTGCCCTCTTTGCTACTGCTGGGGTCAAATTAACCCAACACATGATAGCTGACAACAACAACAAATACAGAAATAAAAAAATAACATCCCTAACATAGGTTAGCAGTATCCTCATTTTAAACAATAAATATAATACTCATGATTATTGTTTGCAAATACACTGAGGGCTGCTTTGCTACTAGGAGTATCATCAATCTCAATCTCAATCTTTATTTATTTATATAGCACATTTAAAACAACCTCAGTTGACCAAAGTGCTGAACAGGGAACACATACAATATAGAATAACTCAATGGGAGTAAAATAATAAAACAATAATTAAAAACACGATGAAAAGCACAATAACTATAACTAGAGACATATAAAAACACATACAAATGTAAAAACGTTATGTTCAACTAGGATTAAAAGCCAGAGCAAAGAGGTGAGTTTTTAGCTGAGATTTAAAAAGTTCAGTCGACTCAGCTGGCCGGATATGTACTGGGTAAGCCCTGTCACCTCTGGTTTTTTCCTTGGACAGAGGAACCACCAACACCTTCTGCTGAGCTGAGCGCAATGCTCTAGCTCCAGACAGGTAGTGTGGTGCCAGTACATGCAATGATTTAAAAACAACAAGTAAATACTTGAACTGCATCCTGTAAGGTGAAGTTTGAAGTTTGATTAAACCACTAAGTCCGACAACGCCGCCCCAGGAATTTCACCCAGTGAAATACAACAAGATTTAAGTCACTACGACACACAGGTTCGGTTACTAATGGAACAAGAGACGTGTTTCAATTATCAAAAATAGAACAGTTTATTTTGTACAATAGTAAAAATGCAATTTAAAAACAGTTACACAGGGCTATATCCAAAGGGGAAAACTAACAAGGGGCTGAGGCTTACTGAGGGAGAGGGTCAACGAATGAGTGGAGGGATCCTGCAAAAACAAACCTCAGTCACCCTGGTCACACGTGTTCCACACTCACACATTCACACGGAGAAAAGATCCAAAAACCCGGGGGAGCCACCACCTCGGACACCAACACCACCACCTTCAGCTCTCAGTAACTAAAACAGGGAAAAAGTGAAAACACAATGAGTCGGGGGCAAAAGCACAGAATAACTCAAAATTAAATAAAGCAATATTAGCCGCAGACGTGCGGGCAATCATGCGGCATAAAGAAAGCTATAAAAAAAGCAAAGGATGAAAACCTAAACCAAAACAGTTTTCATCAATAAACAAAAATGAATTAACCAAAGATATATCGACACTAGATGTAAATAAGCCAAAAGTAAAGAAAGCAAATCACGAAAGAAAATAGGAATTACATTACATTGCATTTAGCTGACGCTTTTATCCAAAGCGACTTACAATAAGTACATTCGACCAGGAAGACACAACCTTGAAGAAAACAGAATCATAAAGTACATCAGGTTTCATAGAGCCAATCGTTTCAAGTGCTACTCAACTGGCTTTAGAGGAGCCAGTCCTTTATTAGTATATAAGTGCTCTGTTAGCAGTTCTTTGTTTAATAATTCTATCGCTCGAGGTGGAGTCGAAAGAGATGAGTTTTCAGACTGCCCCGGAAGGTGTGTAAGCTTTCTGCGGTCCTGATGTCAATGGGGAGCTCATTCCACCATTTTGGAGCCAGGATAGCAAACCCACGTGTTTTTTGCTGATGGGAACTTGGGTCCCCCTCGCAGCGAGGGTGCAGCGAGTCGTTTGGCTGATGCAGAGCGTAGTGCACATGCTGGGGTGTACAGTTTAACCATGTCCTGGATATAGGAAGGGCCAGATCCATTCGGAGCATGGTATACAAGTACCAGTGTCTTGAAGTGGATTCTAGCAGTTACCGGAAGCCAGTGGAGGGAGCGGAGGAGCGGCGTGGTGTGGGAAAATGTAGGAAGGTTGAAGACCAGACGAGCCGCTGCATTCTGGATGAACTGCAGAGGTCGGGTGGCACATGCAGGTAGACCAGCCAGGAGGGAGTTGCAGTAGTCTAAGCGTGAGATGACGAGAGCCTGGACCAGAACCAGCGTGGCTTTCTGGGTCAGCTGGGGACGTATCTTCCTGATGTTGTAAAGCGTGTATCTGCAGCAGCGGGTTGTAGCAGCGATGTTTGCAGTGAAGGACAGGTTGTTATCTAGGGTCACACCCAGATTCCTTGCAGTCTGAGTCGGGGAAACAACAGAGGTGCCGATGTTGATAGTCAGGTCAAGAGTGGGACAATCTTTTCCTGGAAGGAAAAGCAGTTCAGTCTTGTCAAGGTTGAGCTTGAGGTGATGAGCAGACATCCACTGAGAGATGTCAGCTAGACAAGCAGAGATGCGTGCGACGACCTGGGTCTCTGAGCGGGGAAAGGACAGAATTAATTGGGTGTCGACAGCGTAGCAGTGGTATGAAAAACTATGCGGGCTAATGACTGATCCGAGCGAGTTTGTGTACAGGGAGAAGAGGAGGGGACCAAGAACAGAGCCCTGAGGGACCCCTGTAGTTAATTGACAAGGGTCGGACTCGGACCCTCTCCAAGTTACCCTGTAGGTACGGTCTTTGAGGTATGAGGTGAGGAGGGAAAGTGCAGAGCCTGAAACTCCAAGTTCTTGGAGAGTGCGAAGGAGGATCTGATGGTTCACCGTGTCGAATGCAGCAGACAGGTCCAACAGGATGAGGACAGAGGAGAGGGAGGCTGCTTTAGCAGTGTGCAGTTCCTCACTGACAGCAAGGAGGGAAGTTTCTGTGGAGTGACCTGCCTTGAAACCAGACTGGTGCGGATCCAGAAGGTTGTTCTGATGGAGATAACAGGAGAGTTGTTTAAAGACAGCGCATTCAAGTATTTTAGACAGGAACGGGAGGAGAGAGACAGGCCTGTAGTTTATAACATCAGACGGGTTGAGAGTGGGTTTCTTTAGGAGAGGGTTTACTCTCGCCTCCTTGAGACTGTTTGGAAAGTGACCAGAAGTTAGAGAAGTGTTGATGAAATGGGTGAGAAACGGTAGAATATCAGGAGCGATAGTCTGAAGGAGGTTTGAAGGGATAGGGTCCAGAGGACAGGTGGTAGGGCGGGCAGAGGTAATGAGGGTAAGAACCTCACTTGGAGAGAGAGGGGAAAAGGAGGTCAGTGTGTGGGTGAAAGGAGGGTCTGGTGACCCAGCGGTGAGTAAAGGTGAGTCAGAAAAAGAAGAGCGAATATCATCCACCTTTTTTTCAAAGTGGTTAACAAAGTCGCTTGACAGAAGGGAGGAGGGGGAGGGGCTTTGGGGGGGTCCAAGAGGGAGGAGAAGATGGAAAATAGTTTTTTGGGATTGGAATAGGAAGATTGGATCTTCTCTTAAAAGAAAGTGCTTTTTGCCTGAGAGATCGAAGCAGAGAAAGAGGAGAGGAGAGCCTGATAGGTTAGGAGGTTGTCATGGTGTTTGCATTTCCACCGTTTCCGCTCTGCTGCCCTAAGCACGGTTCTATTAGCACGCAGTGTGTCATTTAGCCAGGGAGCAGGAGGGGACTGACGAGCCTGCCGAGATGTGAGAGGACAGAGAGAGTCCAGAGAGGATGAGAGAGTAGAGAGGAGAGTATCGGCAGCAGAGTTTGGAGGCAGGAGTTGGAACGAGTCAGAGGAAGGGAGGGCTGAGAGCACCGATGAGGCAAAGGTAGAGGGGGAGAGGGAACGGAGGTTACGGCGGACAGGTGCAGGATGAGAAGAGATTAGTTCGTTATGTTTGGAAAGGGGTAAAGAGAATGAAATGAAGAAGTGATCGGAGGTGTGGAGCGGGTTTACAGAGAGGTTAGAAGTAGTGCAGTTCCTTGAGAATATGAGATCAAGGACATTGCCAGCTTTATGAGTTGGTGGGGACGGAGACAGTGAGAAAGCAAAGGTGGTTAACAGAGATGTTAGTTCGTCTATCTTCCCTGTCTGGAGGTTGAAGTCTCCGAGAAGTACAGCGGGAGGGCCAGTTTCAGGGATGTGTGAGAGGAGATGATCTAAGTCCTCCAAGAAGTCCCCCAAGGCGCCTGGTGGACGGTAGAGAACAACAATGGTTAGTTGTATAGGATGGGTTACTGTGACGGCATGGAATTCAAAGGTGGAAGGAGTGAAGTTAGGTAGCTTGAAGAGAGAGAAGCTCCATTTGGGAGAGAGCAGGAGACCAGTGCCACCTCTTCTGCCAGTGGGTCTGGGTGTATGGGAGAAGGAATATGCTGTGGAGAGAGCTGCTGGGGTGGATGTGTTGGATGGAGTAATCCAGGTCTCAGTGAGAGCAAGGAGATCCAGAGTCTGCAGGGAGGCGGAGCCAGAGATGAAGTCAGCCTTAGGAACAGCTGACTGGCAGTTCCACAGGCCACCTGAAACTAGATGTTGGATCTCAGTAGAGCACGTGGGATAGACGAGAGCAGGCCGGTTATAGCGATTAGGAGATCCACGGCGCGAGTGATAATTGCGAGAAGACACATGAACAGGAATGGGGAAAATATACATGATTATAGCATGAGGGGCTAGAGAACTAAATAAAATAAAATAAAACACCAGCGGTAATTAGCGCAATCAGAGTAGGATTTGCCTCCTCTTTGCCTCCCTCGTGACTCCCGCAGGACTCTATTGTCTTCAGCTGTCTGACACTGAAGCTGACGCTCCGGGAAAGAGCTACCTAAAATGGACGCCTGTTTGCTGAGTTCTCACAGCTCTGGGGCCACACCCCTCTAATTAGTTACCTCTCTACAGCTGATGGGCGACAGCAGAGTGTCCCTGCCTATATTGTAATGCAGGGTTGAGTGCCCCCACTCAGAGCTGTGTAACAGGTTAACTTGAGCAGATCTGAGATTTAAAATCTCTCAAAAGCGCCGTTTTAGCTACAATAACTACAGAACAATTATACAGAGTAGAATAAATGAAACAGAGAAGTCTAATTAAACAAGAATATAACTTGCAGTGGTTGCTGCGTCAATAGGTAGTGTCGTCACCTGGTCTAGATGCACACTGGAATAAACAAAATAAACTATTAATACAAAAAAACAAAGTAAACTAAATAGTTTAAATCCAGAGAAGGAAATAATAACTAAACAGAGGGAGTTATAAATCGAACCAGTCCAAGAGCCATAATCTTAAATCCTCAAAGGTCCTTCAGGGTCTTTGTGCAGAATGTGGCCTTATTGATGTATGGCGTCAACTAAATCAGGATGTCAAAGATTATACTTTCTTTTCAAATGTCCACAACTCTTATTCTAGAATATATAATTTTTGTATTCCCTCAAAAATACATGCATAGGGTAAAAGAATGTGAAATTGATCCCATTACTATTTCAGATCATGCAAGAGTTCAGAATTTGTATCTAGGTGCTGGAAATGTGTTCCCATGTCATGCTTTTCTGGTTATTACCCGCCCCCTTGTGTGTTATGAAGGTTTTTCTGCATGAAAACGGTCTGCAGAGTCAAAACCCTCAAAGTACACCCTGTAGCGAGTAAAACACAGAAAAGACCTGTCTATTCTGCCCCAGAACGCCTCGTTGGGGATTTCTCTTTTTCCATTTGTTTCTTCCGGGAACCAAGTGACCTAACGACGACCCCTTGGCCCTATTGGTCCAAATGGACCAATCCTTGGAGCTCCTCACACACCAGGATCCCTTGGCGTCACTATCAAACGCAGTGGGGGGACCTTTAGCGTTGAGCATAGAGCTCCCTGAACGTTGGTAATAGACGAGGTGGGATCGCGGAGAAATACTCACTGACCCCTAGATTCCGACGTGTCCATCTGTGTTGCGTTACGGCCGCGTTACGAATTTTCATATTAGCTGCTAATGATAGCTTCCAGAGTGTATGACAGCTCCCTGTGTTGTCTCCTTGGATACCAGTCAAAAAAACTCACAGACTGCCTTGGGACGGGCGCTGACATTTTAGCCTTTGGACCATCAGATCTGACGATGCTGATTGGCTGAAATTATGTTTCGGCGGCATAGTACTTTTCAGGTAGCAACAGTCAGCACTTGGTTGGCTGCTGCTGCACTTATGGCTCTTTTCTTACCACCCAGACGAGAGAGGGTAATGATACACGGGCAAAGATTTCTACGGCCAGGCAGGAAACACATGACTTATCAGTAACTTTAGACATCGTAACACCATTTTAAGCGAGATTTTATTGTAGATTATACATTTTTCTGATACCAACTATATAATATGCACCTTATTTATTTAAAAAAAAAATGAAAAAAAAAAAAATATATATTTTTAAATATTTTATTTTTAATGACAATCTAAAATGTGGGAAGAGGTGGGGCGGCGCCCCTAGTGCCCCTATGGGCCGGCCGCCACTGACCCTAACCCTAACCGGAGTATCTAACACACCGCAAAGACTTCAGCCGTTTATCCCATGTTCCCCTTTAAACTGTGGGTTTTCTCTGGAAGTGTTTCCTTGTACGATGTGAGGGTCTAAGGACAGAGTGTCTAAGGACAGAGGGTGTCGTATTGTCATACTGATATTCCACACAAACTGTGCTGTTGTATTTGCTGTAAAGTGTCTTTACTGTAGGGTATTTTTATTATATGTAAAGCACTTTGGCTCGACCAAAAATCATTTAAAAATGCAGCCTGTCCTCCTACAAAAAACGACCATATAGGTCGATTGTTCAGCAGCTAAATACGAGCCAGAGACACATTTTAAAGTGTAGCGCCTCTAGTGGTCGTATAAGAAACAACATGCTCCTGTCGATTGCAAACGCTCCGGAGGGTCGTTTATTCACAAATAACCCTCTCTGGAAAATCCTAAATTGTGGAATAGTTTGGCCATTAAAATGCTTTTTTATTAGATTTCTAGCGAGAAGTGTATATTGTACTTTTATAATCCACGTCCAGTGGATGTGTAGGATCTACAGTTTGATAGATATACGAACATGATTTGAGGTCTCGCCAGGAGAACGTGTACTGTATATGGGGCAACTTCCATGTAAAGTTAGCGTGGGTGAAAACAGTATTTCCGGTCTCGAAGTTTTCATAATAAAACCGGAAGTATTCCCCACACTGTCAAATGATTACGCAGTGATATCTCCATTACTGATCCACTAAAAAACATCAGTTTATCCTTGTTAATTACACAATATTGATTGGTTTAAATTGTGTACAATGCTTTTGTGTTTTTAACCTTCGATTCGGAGAAACAAATTGTTTTTTCGGAGTTTAGACACTACAGAGTTTCCGAAGACACTACACTACCCAGAATCCCCAGCTATCGTTTGGGACTACAACATCCGCCTTGCTTTACAAACCCCGTGATTAGCCCTCAAGCTCTGTGATTGGATATTGGAGTGGCAGTGCGACAAGGTTACGCTGAGCGTCAAAGCTCTTTGAAATGGAATGGAACCACGCCAGACTATCCAAAACTGGACTTGGACGGGTCCAGCCCGGCCCTCCCCCCCAGAATTACACTTGCTGGCTATTGTGTGTTTCGCAACATGTTCTATGGCACGTCTCTACTGGGAAATGTAGTTTTAAAAGACGTTTTCGTATTTCCCACAATTAGAAGTTGCCAGTATTAAACTGTATACATCCCTGGAGGTTTACGGCTGGTCATTAATACAGGGTCATGTGGTATTAATGACCAGCTGTCATTAATACCACATGCCAGCTGGTCTTATGTCTGTGTCTTATGGTCTTATGTCTGTTGTTAATTGATAAGCCTGAAACATGCACTTGTCAAGGTTCAGATGCACATTTAGCAAATATGGCAGTAGCCATCGATCATCTTAAGATAAGATACTTTATTGATCCCAAGTTGGGAAATGTTTTTGTTACAGCAGCATGTACTACTTTGTTCTACTCCACTACAATTCAGAGGTTAACCTGGTATTTTTACTCTACTACATTTATTTGTGTTACTTTGCAGATTCTGATTAATGATGTGAAATATAAACAACCCTTAAATAAGACTTTAGTTACACCTGAGTAAAATGCAGCCTTATCAGTTTGTCTGTTTTGCACATCCTCCTGTTAATATCTTTGGACGTCCTGCACTAAACTGTTTTATTGTAGAGATCACTACAGTATCTTCTAGATATTTTCCATTCTATATTTCTATCATTGACGCCTATTTTGTATGTAGGCTACTCTTAATATTTAAATGTTTTCATCAATAACTAAATAAATATAACTTATTCAACAACTACATTCAATAACGTGCTTTAACCACTAGGAGGTGCGGTTTAGACCAGTGGTCTAGTTAATAAAACATAATAATATCGTACATAATATGACTATTCACTTTATTGTGAGTTTAAAACAGAACGGTAAAGGAAAATACAGTTTCATTCTCTCGATGTGAAGCTTATGCATTGTACCATGAACCTGTATAGACCTGTAACAGCATGAGGAGTTGGAAAGGTAGTTCAGAAAATCAGTAATATCTTTAAAAACTACAAAAAAGTCCCTTTCTGTCAGCTGTGTAAATACAGACTATCTACTAATTGGATCAAATATAAAAGTCAGCCGAATTAGTGTTGATACTGCAAGGAGACGTATTGTGTGAAAAGAAATGGAAGATGTTGTTTAATTGTTGATATATTTATGGTCCACGTCACGTTTTCAGTTTTGGCGGCATCTCTTCCAGTTTGTCAAAAGGTCTTCTGATCAGGGCTCTATAAATACATATCTAGGGCAGGTATGTAATATTTAATGCAGCCGAACCGTGTATTACAATGCCGTTATGTGATGACTTTCAAAGAGAAAAGCAAGAACACTCGGAATAAAGTATTATTATTTTTTTTTTTAATGTTTTCCGATTTCATATAACATAAACACCATATCCCGACGTGCATTGCGGCGTGATTTTAGCCTATCAAAACCTCTGAAAAAAGAAACGTGTCTCAGAATCGAAAGAGAAAAACCTATGGGAAAAACACAAAAGCATTGTACACAATTTAAACCAATTAATGTCGTATAATTAACTAGGATAAACTGATGTTTTTTAGTGGATGAGTAGTGTAGATATCACTGTTAAATCATTTGATCATTGGTTTTATTATGAAAACGGCGAGACCGGAAATACTGTTTTCAACCCGTAACTTTACATGGAAGCTTGCCGCATATACACGTTCTCCTGACGAAATCTCAAATCATCAACTATAGATCCTACATATCGACTGGACGTGGATTCTAAAAGTACAATATATACTTCTCGCTAGAAATCTAATCATAACGCGTTTTAATGGCCAAACTATCCTACAATTTAGGATTTTACAGAGAGGGTTATTTGTGAATAAACAACCCTCTGTAACGTTTGCATTCAACGGGAGCACTCGAGGCCAACAATTTTCAAACGTAATTATAGGTCGTATTAAGCGCTTGAACAAACGACATATTTGGTCGTAATATGGGCTTAAACAATCGACCCATTTGGTCGTATGAGTTGGAGGACTTGTTGTAAAAATCGGTCAGGGTCCCGTGGCATGCAGTTGGGACGCTCTGAGGCTCCTTCAGCTTCATAAAGGGACGCAAATAGCTTTCAACTGATTGCAATGTATTCCCATCGGCGTCGGTATTTGACGCTCGTGGAACCACAGCATCCGTTTCGGTCGGCAGCTGTTAAAGGCAGTTAAAGGCAATGTGAGCGTCCATTCCCATTGGATAACGGAGAATTGTACACCAGGAAGTAAGTATTCCCCTTACTGTCAATTGATTTGACAGTGATATCTGCACTACTCATCGACTCAAAAACACCAGATTATACTGGTTGATTAAACGACATTTATAGGTTTTGTGAACATTTTCTTGTGGCCCCAGCTGGTCGACGCCTCTTTTAGCAGAAACAAAGGCTACATTAATGTATTAAATCGTTGTTAATCCAGGTGGATGTGGAATTAACGGACGTGACGTTGTGTGATTGCGTTGCCAGGCAACAGCTTCGGTTCATGTTAATTTACAAACTCTTCAACTACAACCGTAGTTATATTTAAAAACATGTTAGAAGGCCTCACAAAATACTTTAATGTAAATTAAAATTGAAATGTGAAGGAATATGTGTATAACAAAATACATCCTTACGAAATACGAAACCAGAAACAGACGTAGGCAAGATCCTCAGCTCGATTTAGTCGCAAAGCACGCTGGGATTTGGTGTTTATAAGATGTGAAATGAGATCAGAAAACATATTTTAAAAATAAAATAATACATTATTCCGAGTGTGCTTGCTTTTCTCTTTGAAAGTCATCACATAATGGCATTGTAATACACGGTTCGGCTGCATTAAATATGAAATATCTGCCTTGGTTGTATATTTATAGAGCCCTGATGAGAAACATGAGGGCTTTGTAGAGACAAACAGGAGGAAATGCCGCCAAACTGAAAACGTGATGTGGATCCTAAATATATCAGCAGTTAAACAACATCTTACATTTCTTTTCACACAATACGCCTCCTTGCAGTATCAACAATAATTCGGCTGATCCAATTGGTAGATTGACTGTATTTACACCATAACGGTGCACAGCTGAAAGAAACGGGCACCTAGTGGTTATAGCGCGTTATTGCATTTTTATTATTTTTATTATTAGATAGTAATAGAATCCCTATAAATTATATTCATTACTCGTTATTCTCTACTAATAGTTAATTAAAGACTGTATATAATGACTATTTTTCACATCCCTTTCAAGATTTCAAGATTTTCTAAGGTTACACCGAAGCTTTCCCTAACCAGGGCGGGCCAATGAGTAAACTGGGCCGCCACTGCTGCGGAGGCTGTCGGCAATAGAAATCACTCTGATTTACTCTGTTACTGTCCACAATCTGCTTAGAAGTATTTTAATGTTGTAGCTGTTCAAGATGGTCATTTTAAAATGTTTTAAATATATACTGTTCGTGGTTAAACCAATAATAATGCTACGGCTGCAACTGACAGTTATGTAGGCACATTTTTATTTGTTCTTAACGCTGTGTGATTAAAATAATAAACACAAATAGCAGGATAGGCACACATATTTGCTATATCTGGCCCCACTGAAAAGGCATTGCACCGATACTGTTAAAAATATTGGCGTAGTTCATCCCTGTGCTGCTTGGCTCGAGCTGTAGCATGTAGCTATTTGTTGTTTGTATATATCACGCAGTCTGTCTTGGTTAGTGCTAGATCGTATACCTCCTGGGTTTTAGGCGGCGGAAGTGACGTAATCGTGGATGAGAAGTCGGCAACTTTTGCAGCAACTGACAGCACATCTGGTAGTAAAAGTAGACACCATCCATCCATCCATCTTCTCCCGCTTATCCGTGGTCGGGTCGCGGGGGTAGCAGTTCCAGCAGAGAGCCCCAAACTTTCTTTTCCCTGGCGACATCAACCAGCTCTGACTGGGGGATCCCAAGGCGCTCCCAGGCCAGCGAAGAGATATAATCCCTCCACCTGGTCCTAGGTCTACCCCTTGGTCTCTTCCCAGCTGGACGTGCCTGGAACACCTCCCTAGGGAGGCGCCCAGGTGGCATCCTAACTAGGTGCCCGAACCACCTCAACTGGCTTCTTTCGACGCGAAGGAGGAGCGGCTCAACTCCGAGTCCCTCCCTGATGACCGAACTTCTCACCTTATCTCTAAGGGAGACACCAGCCACCCGGCGGAGGAAACCCATCTCGGCCGCTTGTATCCGCGATCTCGTTCTTTCGGTCATGACCCATCCTTCATGACCATAGGTGAGGGTAGGAACGAAAATGGCCCGGTAGACAGAGAGCTTTGCCTTCCGGCTCAGCTCCCTTTTCGTCACAACGGTGCGGTAAAGCGACTGCAATACCGCTCCCGCTGCTCCGATTCTCCGGCCCATCTCACGCTCCATTGATCCCTCACTCGAGAACAAGACCCCGAGATACTTGAACTCCTTCACTTGGGGTAAGGACTCATTCCCTACTTGGAGTGGACAGTCCATCGGTTTCCTGCTGAGAACCATGGCCTCAGATTTGGAGGTGCTGATCCTCATCCCAGCCGCTTCACACTCGGTTGCGAACCGATCCAGTGAGTGCTGAAGGTCGCAGACCGATGAAGCCACATCATCTGCAAAAAGCAGTGGTGCAATCCTTAGTCCACCGAACTGCAGACCCCCCCCCCCCACGACTACGCCTCGAAATCCGATCCATGTATATTACAAACAGGATTGGTGACAAAGCGCAGCCCTGGCGGAGGCCAACCCTCACCGGAAATGGGTCCGACTTACTGCCGAGGACCCGGACACAGCTCTCGCTTTGGGAGTACAGAGATTGGATGGCCCTGAGTAGAGACCCCCTCACCCCATACTCCCGCAGCACCTCCCACAGTAACTCCCTGGGAACCCGGTCATACGCCTTCTCCAAGTCTACAAAACACATGTAGACCGGATAAGCGTACTCCCAGGCCCCCTCCAGGATCCTTGCGAGAGTAAAGAGCTGATCCGTCGTTCCACGACCAGGACGGAATCCGCATTGTTCCTCCTCAATCTGAGGTTCGACAATCGGCCTGACCCTCCTTTCGAGTACCTTGGAGTAAACTTTCCCGGGGAGGCTGAGTAGTGTGATAGCTCTGTAATTGGCACACACCCTCTGATCCCCCTTTTTGAAAAGGGGGACCACCACCCCGGTCTGCCACTCCTTCGGTACTGTTTCCGACTTCCACGCAACGTTGATGAGACGTGTCAACCATGACAGTCCCTCAACACCCAGAGCCTTCAGCATTTCCGGGCGGATCTCATCCACCCCCGGGGCTTTGCCACTGTGGAGTTGTTTGACGACCTCAGTGACCTCCCCCCGGGAGATTGGTGTTGATCCCTCGTCATACTCCAGCTCTGCCTCTAACATAGAGGGCGGAGTTGTCGGGTTCAGGAGTTCCTCAAAGTGTTCCTTCCAACGTCCCAACACTCCATCAGTTGAGGTCAACAACGTCCCATCCTTACTGTACACAGCTTGGATGGTTCCCTGCTTCCCCCTCCTGAGGTGTCGGACAGTTTTCCAGAACAACTTTGGTGCCGCCCGAAAGTCCTTCTCCATGTCTTCTCCGAACTTCTCCCACACCCGCTGCTTTGCCTCGGCCACGGATGAGGCTGCTGCCCTTCGGGCCTGTCGGTACCTTGCAACTGCCTCGGGAGTCCCCCGGGATAACAAATCCCTGAAGGCCTCCTTCTTCAGTCGGACGGCTTCCCTGACCACCGGTGTCCACCAGGAGGTTCGAGGGTTACCGCCCCTTGAGGCACCTAAGACCTTGAGACCACAGCTCCCCACCGCGGCTTCGGCAATAGAGGCTTTGAACACCGACCACTCTGGTTCAATGTCCCCAACCTCCACAGGAATGCCCGAAAAGCTCCGCCGGAGGTGTGAGTTGAAGGCCTCCTGAACTTGGGCCTCCTCCAGACGTTCCCAGTTCACCCGAACTACACGTTTGGGCTTACCAGGTCTATCCAGAGGCTTCCCCCGCCACTCGACCCAACTCACCACCAGATGGTGATCAGTTGACAACTCCGCCCCTCTCTTTACCCGAGTGTCCAAAACATACGGCCTCAGGTCCGATGATACGATAACGAAATCGATCATGGACCTTCTGCCTAGGGTGCTCTGGTACCACGTACACTTATGAGCATCCTTATGTTCGAACATGGTGTTTGTTATGGCCAATCCATGACTAGCACAGAAGTCCAGTAACAAAACACCACTCCGGTTCAGATCAGGGGGGCCGTTCCTCCCAATCACGCCCCTCCAAGTGTCTCCATCATTGCCCACATGTGCGTTGAAGTCTCCCAGCAAGACTAAGGAGTCCCCTTCAGGAGCCCCATACAGGACTCTTTCCAGGGTCTCCAAGAAGGCCGAATACTCTGAACTGCTGTTGGGTGCATAAGCACACACAACAGTCAGAGTTTTCCCCCCATAACCCGCAGGCGTAGGGAGGCGACCCTCTCGTCCACTGGGGTAAACTCCAACAACGAAGCACCTAACCGGGGACTTGTGAGTATCCCCACACCCGCCCGGCGCCTCACACCTTGAGCAACTCCGGAGAAGAATAGAGTCCAACCCCTATCCAGAAGTAAGGTTCCAGAGCCGACGCTGTGCGTAGAGGTGAGCCCAACCAGATCCAACTGGTACCGCTCCACCTCCCGCACAAGCTCCGGCTCCTTCCCCCCCAGAGAGGTGACGTTCCACGTCCCCAAAGCCAGCTTCTGCCGCCCGGGTCTGGTCCGTCGAGACCCTCCGCTTTCACTGCCACCCGTCTGGCAGCGCACCCGACCCCATCGATGTTTCCTGTAGGTGGTGGGCCCACGGGACGGAGAAGCGGAGGTGTTGCCCACGTTGCCTTTTCGGGCTGGGCCCGGCCGGGCTCCGTGGCAAGCCCGGCCACCAGACGCTCGCCGACGAGTCCTCCTTCTGGGCCTGGCTCCAGAAGGGGACCCCGGGCTTCCTCCGGGCCGGGTATCCTCACTTCTTGTTTTTCCTTTCATGAGGTCTTTTGAACCAATCTTAGTCTGGCCCCTTGCCTGAGACCAATTTGCCATGGGAGACCCTACCAGGAACACAAGGTTCCAGACAACACAGCCCCCAGGTTCATCAGGGCACACAAACCTCTCTACCACGGTAAGGTGCTGGTTCTTCAGAGAGGGTAAAAAAGTAGACACATTTAATTTAATTTAGCATGGGCTCTGCGTGACTCTGGAGTCCTGCAGGCATCCGGAGGACAGTGAACAGGAGTGAGAGGGAGCACACTCCTAAAGAAATCTCCCCCCTTTTTTTAAATAAACCTCGTACTCTGTGTGTCACTGTAATCCGAAATCAAACGCACTCGTGGCTTTCTGAGTGTTAAATCCCATCTGTGCTTTTCTTCTTGTGAGATGTCATTTTTTTTTAAATATTAGTAATAGCCTGCTGTCCTCCAAAGTTATGAATTCTCAAAATATTATATTTATGATATTTCTGTGGAAAAATTATGTATTCATGCTAGTCTCTTGTCCTGGATGGCAGGTTACGTCACTTCCGCCTAAAACCCAGGAGGTATAGAGGACCGCATTGACGCGTCCTAAAACCCGGATGTAAACTCCTTGCGGTTCCTTCTTCAAAAACGCAATGCGATTTCTCCATAGGATTTTGGAAAATAGCGGGAAATAAGGTCTGTGGTTGAAACACATTTAAGAGACGGATCACGTTTTGTTCAGCCGGATAATATCCACATGTCTACCCTACTTTTATAATTTTCGAATCATAAATCTAGTCGCCAGAAGCAAAATGCTAACGTTATGCTATCAACGAACTATAGCAGGGTCACTGCTTCAATGTCACGCCAACTTAAGATCCATATTCAAACACATAGATTCTAAATGGAACGAGTTGAAGCGTTTGTTTTAACAATTTGCAGGAGGCAGGTACTTGCTTTCAAGCTGAACAGGGAAAACAAACGTAGCGGGAGTGTTTTACGTGTTCGGTGTAATGACGTAAAACGGCCTGGACAACTTCTGTAGTCCTATTCAGCCACTTGGTAACAACCATCGTTTTTCAGATACGTCAACTCTTCAAAAATCACCAGCGGGGTCACTGCTGATGTATTTAATGTCGTAGAACAAAACGTGATCCGTCTCTTACATTTGTGTCAAACACAGACATTATTTGGAACTATTTTCCAAAATCCTATGGAGAGATTGCATTGCTTTTTATCGAAGGAACCGGAAGTGGTAAAAATGCTAACTTACTTCCGGGTTTTAGGACGCATCACTGCGGTTCTCTATATGATCTAGCACTAACCAGTCTGTCTTCTGGTTGCCTCTTTTGAATGGCGAATACACACTACCGCCGCTTGCTGGTAAGGAGAGTTATTGCGACTCACGCATGCACAGTGCGTACGTGCTACTTGGCCGTCGGCTGAAGTCTTTGCGGTGTGTTAGATATTCGGGTTAGGGTTAGGGTCAGTGGCTGCCGGCCCATAGGGGCACTAGGGGCGCCACCCCACCTCTTCCCACATTTTAGATTGTCATTAAAAATAAAATAAAATATTTTTTAAAAATTATATATTTTTTAAAAATTATATATTTTTTATTTTCATTTTTATTTTTAATAAACAAGGTGCATATTATATAGTTGGTATCAGAAAAATGTATAATCTACAATAAAATCTCGCTTAAAATGGTGTTACGATGTCCAAAGTTACTGATAAGTCATGTGTTTCCTGCCTGGCCGCAGAAATCTTTGCCCGTGTATCATTACCCTCTCTCGTCTGGGCGGTAAGAAAAGAGCCCTAAGTGCAACAGCAGCCAACCAAGTGCTGACTGTTGCTACCTGAAAAGTACTATGCCGCCGAAACATAATTTCAGCCAATCAGCGTCGTCAGATCTGATGGTCCAAGGGCTAAAATGTCAGCGCCCGTCCCAAGGCAGTCTGTGAGTTGTTTTGACTCGTATCCAAGGAGACAACACAGGCAGCTGTCATACACTCTGGAAGCTATCATTAGCAGCTAATATGAAAATTCAGTTTTTGACATAAAAATTGAATTATGGATTATCAATAATTGTTTCAAAGTAACAGACACATTGGATTAACCTATGGATTAACCTTCAGCCACGTTTTTCTTATTTTAATTCCATTGAACACAACTTTTGATCAGAAAAACAGCTAAGGTGAGCATATCCCCATGTTTTGCTACCTAAAGCTACGTCGTGTGATGTCCGTATTTGCTTCCCCTGTCACGAGTTCTGATCGCTCAGTGATGATGCTTATATTTCTAGAATCTGTGGAATCTCAGGTTGTTAGCATAAGCTTGATTGTGCATATCCGATAAGTATATCGATCGATCTTTACAGTGCGTTAGCATTTTTGCGCTCAGGGCTCATTTAGCAAAAGGTTAGCTTCTTGTGAGAATTGTGTTTTATTTCGGTAAAAATTGTTCATATCATCAGTTAGCTGAGTTTCTTCCCGTTAAATGTGTATGACACATGAATAGTTTTTTACATTTTAAGAAGCCCTGAGACACAGTTTCGTGAGAAAAAAAACGGGGGGAAAAGTCCCTTAACAGGTTAAATGGAAGTTTTGGAAGATTCATAGCTAACCACACTGAAGATTATGGAGGTATTGATCAGTTTTCTCATATTTTTAAGCCTCAATTTGTCCTTACCCCCCCCTCTAACATCACCAGAAGTCATCATTTAAGGGGTAATTTCTCAATTGTATTTACCGGGGGAGAATCCCCCCAGACCCCCCTAGTATTGTTTGGTCACCATTTCCACAGCCCCACCTATAGGACTTGCATCCTATTTTGAGCAGAGCCCAGCGCCGAGACGCTTCTGGGACGCTTCTGAGCCGTACCGCAGCGCGTCTGGTGGAATAGCATCCATTGACCAGAGTGGCCGCATCGCATTCTTTGATGTAACGCGGCCGTAACACGGCCATAACGTGGCCGTAACGCGGCCGTAACGCGGCCGTAACGCGGCCGTAACGCGACGCAGATGGACACGTCGGAATCTAGGGGTCAGTGAGTGTTTCTCTGCGATACCACCTCGTCTATTACCAACATTCAGGGAGCTCTATGCTCAACGCTAAAGGTCCCCCCACTGCGTTTGATAGTGACGCCAAGGGATCCTGGTGTGTGAGGAGCTCCAAGGATTGGTCCATCAGAATTCTCTGAGTTTTTATCAACTTTGGTTCTTAAAACAGACAAAGTAATTATCGTAGGTGACTTTAATATTCATGTTGACGATGATAAAAATAGCCTTACTGTTGCATTTAACTCTATATTAGATTCTGTTGGTTTCTGTCAGAGTGTAAATAAACCAACCCACTGCTATAATCACACTCTCGACCTTGTTCTGACTTATGGTATTGAAATTGAGCAACTATTAGTCGAACCGCATAATCCTGCTTTATCCGACCATTTCTTAGTAACTTTTGAAGTACTGTTACTAGACTACAAAGCATTAGTCAAAAGCTCTTGCAGCAGAAACCTATCTGTTAGTGCTATAGCCACATTTAAGGAAGAGATTCCACCAATACTTAACTCGATAGCATGTCTGCATGTAGGGGAGGAAACTTATACAAAATGTACACCACCCCAAATTGATCATGTTGTTGATAGTGCTATAGATGCGCTGCGAATAAAATTAGACTCTGTTGCTCCTTTGAAAAAGAAGAAAATAAAACAACATACTCCATGCTCCATGGCATAATGCCGAAACCCGCAAAATAAAGCAAAAGTCTAGACAACTTGAAAGGATATGGCGTTCCACTAAACTTGAAGAATCTCGTTTAATTTGGCATATTACTCTCAATGAATATAAGAAAGCACTGCGTAAAGCGAGAGCAGCCTACTACTCTTCATTAATAGATGAGAATAAGAATAATGCAAGATTTCTTTTCAGCACTGTAGCCAGGCTGACAGAGAGCCACAGCTCGACTGAGCCTTCCATTCCCATAGCACTCAGTAGTAATGATTTTATGTGCTTTTTTAACGATAACATTGTTACTCTTAGAAACAAAATTAATGACCTCTTGCCTTTGACCAGTATAGTGTTATCAACAGCTCCCGGAATCGTAAGTTCTAATATTACACTAGATAGTAAACTAGAATGCTTTTCAGCCATAAACCTTGAACAATTACATTCAATGATTCTCTCTTCTAAACCATCAACGTGCATGTTAGACCCAATTCCAACTAAGCTGTTGAAGGAAGTTTTTCCATTAATTAGCACTTCTTTATTAAATATTATGAATATGTCGGCAGACACTGTTGAGAGCTTCATAGTATGAAGTAAATACTTAAAATGAAAGTTAGTTATAAATCATATATGATCAATCATATTCTTGTATGAACCCATAATGAGAATGCTTCTTGATGGTTTTTGAATATATATGTATGCTTACAATTTTAGTTGTTGCTGTTTGATAACTTTGCGTTTTAAAAAGAGGGTGTTGAGATCTTCATAGTATGTTCAATACTTAAAACGAAAGTTAGTTATAATCAAATATAATCAATTATATTCTTGTATAACCCACAATGAAAATGCTTCATATTTTAGGTTTTTCTATATTTACAGAATAAACAAAACAAAGTGGTTTGTTAAGTTGAGTTTAAGGCCTATGATTTATGCCTTACTCTCTGATAAGAGAGTAGGCAGGTTCTTTCCTCTCCTCTCACAGCAGGGAGGGGGGCTCCGGACTTAAGGAGAAACACATTGAGGCCTCAAAAAGGTGGTTATGTCATAGTCATAGAATATGTCTAGTCATGTTTTGTTTTACACAAACTTGGGAAGGTGTGTCTTATGCCAGAGCCAATAGAATATGTTGGTTGGGTATAGAGGAGGTGTTTGTGGGTTTTCTATCCGGTTTTTTGAGCATAAAAAGACTAGCTTTTGGGGATTTCGGGGGGGAGAGAGGGGGAAACCCCTGGTATACTCTCTCCTGGTAAGCTCTGTCCTTCAGAGCTGGGTTAATAGCTCTCGGTAAGGTTCTCTCAAACTTGGTAAATATCTCTTGAATTTCTTGGTTGGAATGCTGAGTGAATTTCTTTGAATGAGGGAATTTCTTTGAATGAGTGAATTTCTTTGAATGCTGAATGGAATGATTTGATGGAAGAAGCGTTTGTGAGTATCGTTTGAGTATTAGTACCCGCCTCCGTGAGGAACTTCCTTCGAATTCATGCGGGACAGGTATGGGTTTTTGAGTATTAGTACCCGCCTCCGTGAGGAACTTCCTCCGAATTCATGCGGGACAGGTATGGGTTTTTGAATGTTAGTACCCGCCGACTGTGACGGAAAATAAAAAGGTATGGAATCGATGTGAATTGATTTCGTGAATGAAAAGTTGAATGTGCTTTTTATTATCACCGGTCTTTTTATGAGGAAATGCCTCTAAATTCTATCGGGAGATTTTAAATGTCACAACTGAATTGGGCAGTTGAAGTGAAACATTTTGGTAATAAATGTAAGACTGTGAATTAAAGTTTCATATTTGAACATGATCACAGCATCATTTTTTGTTTAGTATGATTATAATGTTGTAAAGAGAGAAGGTAAAAACCCTGTATTAGTTTGGACCTATTTTTCTTCAAATAAACTGATCCCACCTTTTGGATTGGGACAACTTAAAGGACATCTGTGCTCTCCTCTCCTGCTTCAATGGTAAGACTGCACCCTGCCACACACACGCTTAGGTAGGAACACACCCCATTTACTGATACCAAAATCCTTCGGGATCGCTTAAACAGATTAAAAAGAGTTGTCTGAATAGAAACAGCAGTTAATTGAACCTGGTTCTTCGGGGAGTTAATAGAGGTGAGATCTTGCTGACGTTGGTGGATCTGAGCCAAGCAGTAAACTTACATAGACTCAGTAACTTCGGTCAGGTCAATTAGTGAGGTCAGAGTAATTTACCGGAATAAATTATCAGGACCTCACCTATACTCTAAACAACACCCTATCCGTTTTTAAGAGTGCGCTTAAGACCTTCCTTTTTGATAAAGCTTATAGTTAGGGCTGATTAGATGCAGCCCCTAGTTTTGCTGATATAGGCTTAGTTTGTCGGGGGACATCTTACTTCTTCCTTCTCTCTGTCTCTACCCGTGTACTCTCATGTTCCCATTAACCCAGCTTCCCCACATCTCTTTCTTTTTGGTGTCTCTATACGCTGGGATCCGGAGTCATGGATGGTCCTGCAGTCCTGTGTCCTGGATCGCGAGCGCTGGATCTTGAGTCGTGGCTGTGGTCCTGGATCATCGGTCCTGGATGGATATCCTCGTGGATTCATCTTCCTGTTATACACACATGCATTTCCAAACATCTGGACTACCTATGTTGCAAATGTATTATCTTTTCAATTTACACACGGCATCTATTGCACGTCTGTCCGTCCTGGGAGAGGGATCCCTCCTCTGCTGCTCTCCCTGAGGTTTCTCCATGTTCCCTTTTAACTGTGGGTTTTCTCCGGAAGTTTTTCCTTGTACGATGTGAGGGTCTAAGGACAGAGGGTCTAAGGACAGAGGGTCTAAGGACAGAGGGTCTGAGGACAGAGGGTCTAAGGACAGAGGGTCTAAGGACAGAGGGTGTCGTATTGTCATACTGATATTCTGTACAAACTGTGAAGTCCACTGAGACAAATGTAACATTTGTGATATTGGGCTATAAATAAACATTGATTGATTGATTTATGTAATGAACAGAGACTGAGAGCTGCAGTTCCAAGTGCTAACCACAGTCTGCAGGTTTTTGTGGGATTTAGAAGAACAGGGAGCATTTCTTGTAAATGCTGAAGGGAGGGGGGAGCAGGGTTTACTGAGGACAGTTATCTAAAAGTGAAAGGAAAAGACATTCTAATGGGACATTAAGGGAGTCGTGGTGGAGTCACGCATTCTGGTGAGATCAAGTTGATTGAAGAACAATGTGTTTATTTCAAAACCCTGATGAAGGTTTTGAAAGTTTCCAAGCTTGTGAGTGGAGCATAACCTGACATCCTGTTATGAACAGAGACTGAGAGCTGCAGTTCATAGTGCTGACCACAGTCAGCAGGTTTCTGTGGCATTTAGAAGAACAGAGTGCATTTCTTGTAAATGCTGAAGGGAGGGGGAGCAGGGTTAACTGAGGACAGGTATCTAAAAGTGAAAGGAAAAGACATTCTAATGGGACATTAAGGGAGTCGGTCATTTGAGTCCCTGAATCAGCGGTTGGATAAAATCATATCACATGAACGTGATCGCCGAGAGGAGAAAGAAATGGCAGTACAAATATAGAGATGGTCAGTTTAAATGTATATATATATAATCCAATGCCGATATGAGTCTATTTCTATATATTCCTGTAGGTTAGTGAGACTGTATATTGTAAAGTACTCATATTTCCGTTATGTTGTATATTATGTAGATACTATAGTGATATATGTCCTTTCCATTGTGAATATTTAGATACTTGCTGCTTATATTTGTGTCTCAATGTATATTTTAAATATGTTTAACTCGTGACAACAAATTCTATTCAACACTGCTGCTGTGACTTAAAAATAATATCCCAATCTGGGACGAATAAAGCGTTGAATGTGTGAAAGCTGACTTGAATATGTAAAGCACATTGAGGGCTCTCAAAGAAAAGCCCTATATAAATGCAGTCCATTTAAAATGTAACCCTTGAAATAGGTGAATATTCATGCCTCTTACAATTAAAATATAGTCTGTAAATAAAAGAAGCCAAGGAAGGATTTGATGCTTTTTACTGAGACTGAAACTGAGACTGAGAACTCATCTCTTTCGACTCCACTTCGAGCGATAGAATTACTAACAAAGACTTGCTAACAAAGCACTTATATACTAATAAGGGACTGGCTTACCTAAAGCCAGTTGAGTAGCACTTGAAATGTTTGTATCTTGTTGGTCGAACGCACTTAGTGTGAGTCGCTTTGGATAAAAGCCTCAGCTAAATGCAATGTAATGTTTTAATCTATGAGTCATCCCACTGATAGCTGATTTTAAGGCATCCATGGACTGTGATGTCAGCAGTGTGTGGGTGTGGTTAGCTGGATGCAGTCTGTATTTAAGGAGGTGTTGCTGCAGACTAACTTCACTTCCTCAGCTGAGCAGCAGACCAGCTCCTCAAGAACCAACTATGAACAGCATATCCGCCCCAAATGGTAAGTGAATAAACTGCATTCATATTGTTGCAGTTTTATCGGCGAGGGGTGGGTGGGGGTGGATCTTTCAGAATTATTTTTTAAAACCAAATGCCTTGTTAACTTCATCTGAGAAGGTTCTGCTGGGCGGGCAGTATGGCAGCACTGGAGCACTACTCCGGTTTGATTGTTCTTATTGTATATCAGTTACTGATTGAACGCTGCAGCTGATCTGATACTTACTGCAGTTTCACACCGGAGTGAACACTGATGAGAGGTTAAACTCAAGATCATCGCTCTAAAGTATTGTATACATTTGTTTTCTGATTTAAGATCTAGTTAAAGGTATGTTTCAAATGTCAACAACAAAAAAAGAGCACAAACAATTGTCTTCATACAATAGAAGTAATTGTTCTATTCGTGATCTGTGATATTTCTCCTGTTTACTTTTCATCATGTCCTTTATTAAAACCAGTCTAATCGGTATAGGCTCTGTCAGCATTAAAAGCCTGTTTTATTTCTCTATTCACATCAAATCTGAAATCATTCCAACAACATCAAAACACTTTTTACTCGAATCAATGCAAAAATGCTCCTGAGGGTTCCTCCTAGCTCCTCACCAAAGGATTGCAGTCCCTTTTTCATTTACTGTTTTTTAGAATTAAATATGAATGATCGTATGTGCCTTTTTAACTTCAAACCTTTAGTAATCAGACGCCTGGAAACATGCAGAGCTTAGCCTTTGGCTCAAAGACCCACCTTCCTGCTTCCACTAGGAGAAACAGATCCTTTGATAACATACGAACTGGATAGTATCAGAGGAACAAGTGTACCATACGTTGGTGGAAGCATCGGTGTAATGGCAATTTCCTTTCCTATGTCCTATATATTTTTGCCGTTACTTTCACAGAAGGGCTGAAGAGTGATCCAGACGCAGACACAAACAGATGAGTTTCCGGTCCTTTGTTGTAGTTTATAATTAGGTTTTATTCAGCTTTACATACCAGGCAGGGCCGGCCCTCGGCATAGGCAGTATAGGCGAATGCTTATGGGGGTTATTCCCTATCTTTATTCAAGAGCGTGGTATTTAAATTTGAGAGCATACTTTATGTATTTATTTCCCTCAAACTCTGTCCTCGCACTCAAATAGTGCTGCTTGCACTTAGATTTGCTCTGCTTGTGCTCAAACTGTACGCTTGCACTTGCATATTGCTGCTCAGAATTATTCTGTGCGCGCTCGAAACTTTTTCTGCTCTCAGAATTATTCTGTGCGCACTCGAAACTTTTGTGCAACAATCCTGTCAAAATCCCTCAACCAATAGGAGGCCAGGTGTCCTTGCGGGTGCGTTCGCTTTACTTATTACAGCGTCCCGTAAGGGCGGTTACTCTAAGTGCAAGCAGACACTATTTGAGTGCGAGGACAGAGTTTGAGGGAAATAAATACATAAAGTATGCTCTCAAATTTAAATACCACGCTCTTGAATAAAGATAGGGAATAACCCCCATAAATGCTAAGGGCGCATCAACCCATAGGGGGCGCCGAAAATTGAAAAAAAAGAAGTTAGAAATAAAAAAAAAATATATATTTTTTTATTTCATAACAACACAATTTCACGATTTATGGACAAACAAAGTACATCTTATTATCTTATACTAACAGAACTACGCCTATATTGCGTACAGCGCCCATAAACTATGGCACCCCCCCCCAAATCAAGTTGAACTGCCCCAGCCCCAGTAAAAACCAAGGGTTTATGTGAAATTGTTTGTTTTTTTAAATAATGGTTTTAGTGTGCAATTATAGGTTTTAATTTTGTATTTGTATTCATTTAAAATAAATCAAACTCCCAAAAAACGTACACAGCTTCTGTGTGCTTTTATTAACATTGGAATTTACTGTGTAAGCGGCCGTGGGGGGAGAGCGTTAGAGAGCTCTCTCCTGAAAGACTGAGAGGCTCTGATAACCTCAGCTCAGTGAGGTAAAGGCACACCTTTATATGATCATTATAGTTATAAAAAAATAAGAGAACAGGTGAAAAACAGGTATAAAATACTGACAGTACAAAAAAGTTGTTATTAATAAACAAGAATACAGTTTGAAAGGGGAGTGATTTGTAAAATATCCATAAAGAAAATCTGCTTACAGTTCTGTTTCATATGGGTGTTGAGAGATGTATCCATAGATCTCCTAATGTTGCTCTCAAAGTGCACCAGATTGATGCTTTTAACTTCAATATTAAAAAAAAGTCTTCCCGGGGGAGCATGCCCCCGGACCCCCCTAGAGGAGCCCCCCCCCCCCCACTTAAATCATGTTCAAATGGATAGGAAACTAAATACAGTTGCACACATCTTGTGTCAATATCTTTGTTTTTGTGGTAATGCCACAACCATGCACGTGTGAATCATAGTGAGTGTCTGCATTTGGGGGGGGGGGGGGGGGGGGGGGCGCCAGCTAAAATCTTGCCTAGGGTGGCAAATTGGCCAGGGTTAATTGTACAGTTCTAATTGTTGTGATGAGCATCTGCCGGGCTGGTGGAATCGGTATGCTCTCTTCCTTCTGTGTCCCTCCCTCTCCTGTCCTCTTTATATATACCCGGTGCAGCTAAACCCCGCCACCCAGTGTTCATAAATAATATTGCACTATACATATCACTTAAATAAACTGACACACCAACAACACCCATAAAATGGCTCCTACAATCGGCTTAAAGCCTCCATTGTCAGTCGTTATTCAGTATTTTACTGATTATATTTATAACGCCACTAAACTCCTTCTTTTGGTAATGTTTAGATTGAGAGACCCCAGGGACAAATTACATATTCTACATTTAAGAACAAATAATATCTAAGAAACCCTGAGGTGGAAACTAAATTATGCAACTTACAGTCTTAAATGTTTTTAACGGACCAACATGCAGTCACCTGTACAACTAGGAGAAAACAGAACAGCTTCTTCCCACTTGCCATTGTTATTATTAACTTAAGATATGAGTACTAAAAGCACTTAAAATATATGTTGTGTTTTCCCCCATCAGAATCGAACACACACAATAATGCTGAGCTCCGGATTGTGTTGGTGGGGAAGACCGGAGTTGGGAAGAGCGCCACAGGAAACACCATTCTGGGAAAAGAGTTCTTTGAATCAAAGTTCTCTGCTGATTCTCTGACGGTTACCTGTGCGAAGGCCTTTGGTGAAGTGGAGGAACAGAGAGTTGCTGTCATTGACACTCCGGGTCTGTTTGACACCAAGGTTGATGAAGAGAAGACCAGAGGCAGTATTAACCAGAGCATTGCTTATGCTTCTCCTGGACCCCACGTCTTCCTGGTCGTCATCAGACTGGGCAGATTCAAAGATGAAGAAAAGCAGACGGTGCAGAAGATTCAGGAAATGTTTGGAAAAGATGCAGACAGATACAGCATGGTTCTCTTTACCCACGGTGATCAGCTCAAAGGGAAACCTATCGAAGAGTTCCTGAAGAAAAGTGAAGATCTGCAGGAACTTGTGGAGAAATGTCACGGCCAGTACCACGTCTTCAATAATGAGGTGAAGGATCGTTCTCAGGTCAGAGGGCTGCTCGGCAAGATCAGAAATATAACAGAGAAGAACGGAGGAAGCCATTACACCACTAACATGTTCCAGAAGGCAGAGAAGGCCATAGAAGAGGCAAAACAACGGATCCTTAAAGAGAGAGAAGAGGAAATACGCAAACGGGTAGAGGCACTGGAAAAGATAATAGCGAAACTGTACGAGGATAGAATTAAGGATTTGAAAGATGATAAGGAGAGGTTGTATAAGATGATGGAAGATCGCGATAGGGAGATTAAGGAGGAAAAAATGAGAATGAGAGAAGATGAGAAAGAAAGGGCCAGAAGAGAGGCAGAGAATAAATCACGGTGTACAATATTATAGATTTATTTATAAAAGAATAACATGTCCGCTGGATTGCACGAGAGAGCCTCTGACCTTCTGCTGCTGGACTGCAGCAGATCTACCAAACCTTTGACCGACTGATTCTTTGCACATCCTTATCGTCACTTTTTGGATTTTCTTGTTTGGAGTGATTTCATGTATTATTGGTTAATTCATGTGTTTATAACCTTGTGAGTGTCTCAGATATTCATGTAAAAAGTATTTAGTGGGTTTAAGTGGTGTCTAACTAATCGGTTATTAACTGAATGATATGTGTTGTTATATTTTATTTGGTCACACATAAGACTACGTTCAACCCTTGATAATTGACACCAGCACTGATGAAGAGAAGAACAGAAAATATATTGTTCAGAGCGTTGTTTTTGCTTCTCATGGACCCCACGTCTTCCTGGTCGTCATCAAACTGGGCAGATTCACAGATGAAGAAAAGCAGACAGTGCAGAAGATTCAGAAAGTATTTGGAGAGCAAGCAGACAGATACAGCATGGTTCTCTTTACCCACGGTGACCAGCTTAAAGGGAAACCTATTGAAAAGTTATTGAAGGGTAGCAAAGAGCTGCAGGAACTTGTGGCCAGATGTAACGGGCAGTACCACGTCTTCAATAATGCCCTGAAGGATCGTTCTCAGGTCAGAGAGCTGCTCGACAAGATCAGAAACATAGCAGAGAAGAACGGAGGAAGCCATTACACCACTGCAATGTTCCAGATGGCAGAGAGGGCCATAGAAGAGGAGAAACAGAGAATCCTTAAAGAGAGAGAAGAGGAAATGCGCAAAGAGGAAGAGGAATTGGAGAAGAGAATATCGGAAAAGTATGAGCAACAAATAAAGGAAGCAGAGTCAGACAGGGAGAAGTTGAATAACTTAAATGAAACCTGCGAAAGGGAAATTGAGGAGGAAAGCAGGGGAAATCAAAAAGAGCAGGATGATAGAGCCGGAAAGGAAGCTGAGAACAGCCCTTCCTTATGTGTAATAATAATAGGCTTTGTTGTAAAGATGATTCTATACGTTTACCGTAGACTAAAACGTCTAGTAGGACTCGATAATTAACAGGTGCTACATGAATAATAACAAGATGAGACAATCAAGGGTATGAATCATTTCAGGCAATCATTGAATAAGAAGTTGAATCAAATCCTATCACATGTTTGTAAAAACTGTGGGACAGAAAAGGGAGCTGAACAATGACGCTCAACTGTATGCTGTAACTGGATCAGTGACACCATTAAAACACAGCAGCAGTCACTGAAGGGGCAGCACAGCTGTTAGCTATCAATCCAAGTCTCATCTGTAACTGTGTTAATATCCATGAAGCGTCTGTCTTTTGTTTTCTTCAAATAAATTCCATTCTAGTTCATTTCTGAGTTTCTTTATTGTTGAATTGTGTGAATATTGATTGTATAGGCCTTTTTTTACATTTAAAGCATTCTTATAATATCTGTCAAACACCAGATATGTAGAAAAATAAAGAATACATATTTAACAAAGGCTACACTTGTTCTGTTCATAATAATAATAATAATTTTTTATTTTTTTTATGGAATGAATACCTATAGTGATAATTAAATGTTATACAATGATTTTTACAGTCTGGTACCTGAAAAAGGTTAAATGGCACTGATGGAACCAAATGTACCCAAATGTGCCCAAAGCTTAGTCCGCTTGGACCTTTTTTTGCTAAACCTCTCTAAAGAGGTCAATTCTCACTTGTTTTGCCTCAATCTTGATACAGGGTACTTATTATATGTTATACTTTGGATTCCTAAAGCTTTTAGGCTACTAACCCATCATTCAAGGGTGGTTTTCACTATAAGTAATGGGTTTTATTTGGGCGGAGACAAGAATTTACACTTTTTGACTATGTTCCATCTGGATTTACTCTGACACTGAAACATCTTTATTGATTCTGACACTTCTACATCCAACTCACAGATGTGACCTTGCTTTGATAAAAGAAATTATTAATATAACCCTTTTAGAAGTTAAGTTATAGTCCTTTGTTTTGGGCATGTCATTTTCGAGCCTGAAACCTGAAAAACAGGCTTGGGGCTTAAGAGGTTAAAAGCCAGAGCAAAGAGGTGAGTTTTTAGCTGAGATTTAAAAAGTTCAGTCGACTCAGCCGGCCGGATATGTACTGGGAGGCTGTTCCACAGTCTGGGGGCTGCAACAGTGAAAGCCCCGTCACCTCTGTTTTTTTTCTTGGACAGAGGAACCACCAACATGTTCTGCTGAGCTGAGCGCAATGCTCTAGCTCCAGACAGGTAGTGTGGTGCCAGTCTATGCAATGATTTAAAAACAACAAGTAAGGACTTGAACTGGATCCTGTAACTGACAGGAAGCCAGTGAAGATCTGCCAGAACAGGTGTGATGTGGTCATATCGTCTCTTCCCTGAGTGGCAGCAGCCGCAGATGAAGTTTGATTAAACCACTAAGTCCGACAACGCCACCCCAGGAATTTCACCCAGGGAAATACAAGTTTTAAGTCACTACGTGTTACGTGCTGGGTGTGTTTTTCCAACCCAGTCTCACGGCATTTCGTGTTCACCAACAAGATTTTTAATCTATTGATTCGTGTTCACCAACACGATTTCCCCCTTTTTTCGTGTTGCACAGCACGATTTTAAAAGCAATGCATTTCTACTGGTAATGTGTTTCGTGCCTGTCGTGGAAGACCGGAAGCTGTGTGGTTCATAAAAACATGTTCTTACTCAATATCAAGCCACAGTTATTGCTTTTATTTTAAATCGTATAATTTCGGACTTTTGTTGCCGTCTGTGAGGAAAATAAATGGGGATACTGAAATCTGTATTTTTAAATCTTTTTTTCCTTCTAATTTGTTATTCTTTTCAAAATAACACACAATTATCCTTGCTTTTATTTATTGGTTTAATTCCATAATCTCTGGCTTTTTTGGCGTCCGTCAGGAACTGAATTTCAAAATAAAAATAACCGGAAACAGAGGTAGGCATTTCCAATGATTACCCAAGATCCTCAGCTATGGTTTAAGCTCGCTGATTGGATGTTTTCAGCCGCAATGCATGCTGGGATTTGGTGTTTATATCATATGAAATCCGGAAAACATTTTAAAAGAATAAAATACTTAATTCCGAGTGCTCTTGCTTTTCTCTTTGAAAGTCATCACATAACGGCATTGTAATACACGGTTCGGCTGCATTGTATATTTCAGATCTGCCGTAGTTCTTTATTTAGAGAGCCCTGATGAGAAGACCTTTGGAAAAACTGGAAGAAATGCCGCCGAAACTGAATACTTGACGTGGAT
This sequence comes from Pseudochaenichthys georgianus, assembly GCF_902827115.2. NCBI lineage: Eukaryota > Metazoa > Chordata > Actinopteri > Perciformes > Channichthyidae > Pseudochaenichthys > Pseudochaenichthys georgianus. Next base: position 42,496,146 of record NC_047519.1, read on the forward strand.
CATAAATATATCAACAATTAAACAACATCTTCAATTTCTCTTCACACAATACGTCTCCTTGCAGTATCAACATTAATTCGGCTGACTTTTACATTTGATCTAATTCATAGATAGGTTATATTTACACCATAACGGTGCACAGCTGATAGAAAAGGAATGTAGTTTTTAAAGATATTACTGATTTTCTTTTAATGTAAGAATGTAAATACTGAGTCTGAAATAGTATAGCAATATGCTGTAAAATTATGTGAAAGCATGAATAAAACTACACATCTTCAGATGTTGTACATACACACTAATAATACAAAGTTATTATGGCTGTGTGCACCTTGTGTGTACCTCCTAGTGGTTAAAGCACGTTATTGAATTATTGTTTTTATGTGTTATATTTGATAAAACAAATATTAAGAGTACATACTTTTATAGGGGAAAAGTAGAAGGTCTGTGATAGAAATATAGAATATAAAAAATCAAGAAGATACTATAAGTGATCTCTAAAATAAAACAGTTTAGTGCCGGATGTACAAAGATATTAATAGGAGGAGGTGCAAAACAGAAAAACGAATTAACCTTTATTTAAACATTAAATAACAGATTAAGGTCTTCTTTTAAATAAGAAAAAAACTTTGGGGGTATCTATCTACAGATAAATATTATGCCTATTCAAGAAGAGTCTGGTTAATAAAACTAGTTGTGAAATAATTGAAAATGTCAGTATTTTCTCTTCAATAATTATGAATAATGCTGTACTGAATATAGTAATGTAACACTTCTATGTACTAGGTTGCTTTCAATGAGGAGTAGTAGATTATATAAATAGAAAAAGCAATATCAAATTAATATAGCCGGCATTTTATTAAACATTCATACAACACTTTCACAAACCCCTCATCCACCCCAGTGAAACCCAATCTGCTATCATGGACAAAACAACAATAATCGAACCCGGGTAGTCTGTAGTTTCTCTCTCTGGTAATCCAATGACCTTTCTCTGGAGAGTGGAATCTTTTAGAGTCCTTTCTCTGGAGAGTGGAATCCTTTAGAGTCCTTTCTCTGGAGAGGAAAAGACAAAAACTGCAGCTCCCAAAACTTTCGGCAGTTCTGCTAGTTCCTGGTTCCCCACAGCATCAAACAATTCGAACACTGCTTCGACTCTCACACACACAGGGCCCACACCCGGCTGCCACTCATTGAGCCTCATTAACAACCACACCTGGCCTGCTCTTCCTCTCCTCCCTCATATGCAGACTCTGCTGCCCCAGCACTGCCCCAAGTGGGAGCTGCTGGTTATTACAGGGTGAACAACTCAATGCATTATTTGAGTGGGTTACAGTTCCAATTGTTCTTTTCACCACCGTCTCACAGCCACAAGGGGGTGCTGTATTTCAAGGTTTTAAATCAAAGATGATCTTTTTCGTTTCGCAGCACTTGGCCTAATAAATGGCTGCAGTTGAGCTTTTGACATCAAAGCACTCATCTCAATTGTGTCAATACAGTTAGCATGACAATTATTGACAAGCAGTTTGCGTTAACACATTCATCTAGGGATGAGTTATCCTGGAACTGGTTCAGTTTCTTTTCTTAGGAAGTGAAACACAAAAGGCGTTGCTACAGAAGTGCACGTTGGCACAGAAAGGAGGTCAGCTGGATCAGAAAACAATGTCCTGTTAGATCTGCTGAAGGGACCCCTGACTATTCTCTCTATTATACAAATGTCATTTAGATGTATTAACAAATCAAATAACTAAAAGGGTGCAGTTGTTTCAGACCTCGAATAATGCCAAGGAAACTCATATTATTTTCTAAACAACATCATTGTTATGTTTGAACTCGGGCAGAGTTTAGAGATCAACATCTTGGTGGAATATTATAGATATATATTTCCAATCAGAGCTTCCGTGCTTGTTGGTATCCTCTCCACACGACATCATTGCTGCTGGGTTATCTTGTGCCTTCATTGATGCGAATGTTCCACCTAATATTAATTCCTACTCTTTTCTCACGTTAAAAGTCAAGTATTGAAATGTTTTAAACTGAATATGATGTTTTCTATGCATCATTTCGCCATGTTGTCCAGTTGCCCTTCTTTGAAAAACAAATGCTCTGAATTATCGGATTTTCTATTTGAAATTTGGGAGAAATGTTGGTAGAAGTTTATAGAGACTGGAGAACAAATAGACAAACTAAACATGTTGTAGGGGTTTCTCTTTAGTGTTGTCTGTATATATCCATTTTAGTTTCAAATCAACAAAATGCCCCAAAACAGATGGACAATATACTCCAATACATCTGAGCACATCTGAAGTCGTTTGTATAAACTAATTACCATTATGGTGGATTCACTTTAGCTTTTGAATACATTAATGGTACATTAAGTAACCACTATTTTACTTTTAGAAAAAAATGCTTCTTCTCAAGAAAACAATCTGCAGAAACGCTGGTCTGTGGCACGACATCATTAACACGTGGAAACAAGTGAAGCTGTGTTGTGTGTGTGAGGGAGAATCTGTACTTTAACTCAAGAGCAGTTAAATAAAATGTTCAGTGAAATCTGTGTTGAATACTGTCCGTAAATCTGCTTTGAGAATCAACCGAGTGCAAAATCAACAACTCTGTGGAGATAAAAGTGCATGACTCACATTCATTAGACTATGTGTTGACTAAAAGCTGCAGTAAATCGATATTAAGACAATAGTTTGGACTGTTCACTTGCAAAACCTACTCTGCATGTAATGCATTGTTCGAGAAATACTGTTTTCTCCACTCTTTGGGTTGTTTTAATGCACTGATATCATGTGTGGCTCTGAACTGTGTATGACCTTGCAGCTGCCTCTTCTTGTGATAGGAGGCAGGAGGCAGGAGGCAGGAGGCAGGAGGCAGGAGGCAGGAAGCAGGAGGCAGGAGGCAGGAGGCAGGAGGCAGGAGGCAGGAGGCAGGAGGCAGGTGGCAGGGCATTTCATGTTGTTGATATTCATGAGGAGACAGACTTGCTGTCTCCTCAATATCACTTGGCTATGAGGCGTGAAGGAAGTACGTGACTCTTTCCAGAAGACGTTGCAGACGATCCCGACACCTTTCCGACACCCGCGGATGATATTAGCGCCACCTCGATTTACGACTTTGTTGTTATCTCCGTGTTTCGGACGATATAAGCCTGATGTTTTTTGCTGTCAACCTGGTGTCGAGTGACATTTTTTCTGACATACATCAAACTGATAAATGTGAAAATAAATAGTTTCCCCTTGATCTTAACTTGCATAACATGTTCAATTTCCAGTTATGTTTTAGACTTGCACAAATAACTACTTCTACGGAAGTGTTTGATTTTTTTAGATCTGTCCAAAAGTGATTTTTTTTTTTTAAAAGTCGGAATTCTGTCTTTGATCTTGGACTTCTTTTCTTCCCGGAAATTCCGAGGGGGAAAAGAAGTTGGAATTCTGAGAACAAAAATCAGCACTCGGGGGGGAAGTGTCTGAATTCTGATTTTAAAGACAGAATTCTGAGAAGAATAAAAAAAGAACTCTGAGGGAAAAAAAAAATCTGAATTCTGGGGAGACATTCGGAATTCTGACACAAAATTACCAGAAAAAAAAATATCTTGAAGTCTGAGAAAAAAATACAAAATGCTGAGTAAAAAGTTGGAATTCTGAGATTGGAGACAGATTTCTATATGAAAAAGACATTTGCATTTCACCTCCTCGTCTTCATCCCTGTGGTTTATTTCAGGTGCGTCACAGATTTATGAATCACTGATGATGTCATGGGAAGATGAGACACCAACACATCCAAATCTGAGAGGGATATCAAAATGAATGCACTAATAAGTAACACATATTTTGATTTGGAGTTTTTTGCAGTAAACTGAGTATATTTTGCATACAGTAAGTACACTGAGTATTGTTTGCAGTACATTGAATATATATTGCTGTATAGTGAGTACTTTTTGTATTATTATTATTTGTATTAAGACAGAAGGTCAGACTCCCCCCCCCCGAGGAGCAGGTTATTGATCGGCCTCGTAGGTGGTGATTGGACGAGAGTGGATCGTTTCCTCGGCTGCATTAGAGTCCATTACTGCCCGCACCCCGGAAACACAGAAGCATCCTCAAAGAGAAAAAGATTCTACTTGGAAAAGCTCCGACAAATGATTCAGAGTTTACCATCAGAGACGAGAAGGAAATACTTCACACTCTTATTTATCATTTTTAAAGCCATGTTTCACTCCATTTGAACCCCGTTAGCTTCCATCGGCAGAATGCAAACGCTTTATTACGTCGTTATTTATACAGTAAAAACTAATATTTGAAATAACTCCTAAACACCAAATAGATACATACGGGACTGGATAATAAATACAAATAAAAAAAAATAAACCGAATTTTTTTTGCAAAACGAGAGACATTTTGAATTGCCTTAATAATCAAATTAAGTTAAGAGTTCAATTTAAAACAGCCGGCACTTGCAACATAATCAAAGCAATCATTTATGTAGGCTATGTGTTACGTTCCCTCCTGGACTAGGGGAACCAAAGGGAAGTAACAACATGTAAAATAACCAGGAGAGAGAAAATAGGAGAGGAAACTGATTTGTGAAACCACAAGACGGTCTTTTAATTAATAAAAGTAAAGAGGGCTCACCAGCCAATTCGCAAACTTACGACAAACCAAAACAACTTTCTCATAAAAGGGAGACAATCGGGGGGAGACACACACACACACACACACACACACACACACACACACACACACACACACACACACACACACACACACACACACACACACACACACACAATTTGTCCCCATAAGGGAGGCGAGTCCCCACACGTGACTATGTAAACATATGTAGGTCCCCACAAGTATAGTAATGCTAGTCCACACACACACACACACACACACACACACACACACACACACACACACACACACACACACACACACACACACACACACACACACACACACACACACACACACACACACACACACACACACACACACACACACACACACACACACACACACACACACACACACACACACACACACACACACACACACACACACACACAAGCAGTGGTTTGATTGGCTAGCTTGTACTGGCATATGATTAGATTGGCTGCCGAGGCGACAAAAGTTGAACATTGCTCAACTTTTGCAGCGAGCCACGCCAGCAAAGCTCCGCGTCGCTTCCCACAATGCAGTTCGGCGAAAAGTGACATCACTCCATTCAAAGTGAACGGTGAAGCTTTCAACGCACGCCGCTGTGTGGACGGGCCGTTAGTTAGTTCGTTTCGTAACGGACGTAATGTTGTAGCTTTTCTCAGACGCGGAGGGATACTGACTTGTTGTGAAAAGTAACTACAATTCTACCCGTGATATACGCTCATTATATCACGGCTAATAACCAATCAGATTGCTTGATTTGACTTGTCCGTTTTATAATCACAAATAACCCTCTCAAGACGTTACATGGATACAATATTTTGTAAAAAAAAACATGGAGCTCAAATAATCTTCGTAATCAAACTATGGATCGTACACATCCACTGGACGTAGATTATAAAAGTACAATATAAACTTAGTTAGAAATGTAATCAAAAAGCGTTTTAACAGCCAAACTATCTCCAATTGAGGATTTTCCACTCAAAATAAATTGAGTGTCCGCCATGTTTTTTTTTCTCACTGGGAAAGTTTGCGATCAGGTGACATGGACACTGGGCATGAGAAACGAAGAGAAGCCCCTCAATGCAGTGCGCAATGCCTCAATGAGCTCAATGTGGGCGGAGCTTCACAGATGCCGCGTTGCATCCTGTTTCCCGGGTAGCCGTTCTCTTCCCTCCCTTCAATCTAACCCTTCCCTTCCCCCCCATCCTAACCCAACCACTCCCTACCTTTTTACCTCATCCTAATCTTCCTACCTCCCGAACCTAAACCCAAAAATCTCTCCCCTTAGTATTATTTTTGCCACTTCTAATCAGTTCCCCTTTAAACTCTCTCTTTTTCTCCATTTCCTTTTTGAATCCTCATCTTCTCCTCCCCTCCTTATGATGTGTTCGTGTTCATAACAGAAGGCTGTTAATGTGTTTAAGTTGAGTTTTATATTTTTAAATGCCGTTGCCCTGGCGACAGATCACTCGCAACTCAAATGTAACAGAGACCTCAAGGTATCATTATATTACCGGTATCATTATATATATATTAATAATATAAGATATAATATGTTAATTTTGTGACTGGGTAAGTACACAACACGGGAGTCGGGACGTCACGTGCTTAAAAGTTGAGAAAGGTTGAGCTCCCGCCCACGTTGAGACGTTGAGGCATTGCGCACTGCATTGAGGGGTACTACGAAATAAATAGGAAACCATGTCACGTCTTCAGAGGGTTATGTGTGACTATACTACGTGTTGCCCTGTGGACAAACGTCGCTATTACACGTTTCGTTGTGAGACTGGGCTGACTAAAACCGACAGAACTACAGGAGAGGGGAAACCACAGAAAGCACATCAGGGTCTCTTTAAAGAAAGTGATCATCAGGGAAGTGTCCTGCTGATATCTGCTGGTAGAAAAAGGTTAAAGGCACCGCCCTGCATAACGATGGCATTTGAAGCCCAGCAGGTGACGCTTTTTGTGGGTGTGTGTGAATCTGCTCCTCCATCACGATGAGGGACAATGATGCGGGAGAATGGCCTCCTCCGCAGGGGGAGAGGCGTTCTCTGCAGGAGGAAGCCGGCGTTTTGATTTGAAACAAGAGAATTATGATACTGTACAAACTTAAGCAGTATCGAATCGATAAACAAAAATATTATTGACTTACAAATTATATATAAACAAATGATCTACCTAATTTACACTTATTTAACCCCTGACAGCGGAGGATCAGGGCCATTCAATTCAAAGGTTTTATCATCATATGCTCAAAGTGTAAAAGGGCAATGACATTCTTCTGACCTGAGCTCCTCCAACAAGGCAACATATATAATAAAATGCAAAAATACAAAATGAAAAGTAGTGTAAGAAGTATACATGTAAATATGATATGTACAAGAACAGAATATGAAATTAAATAATGTACATTAAGACTAAATTCAATACGGTTTATTGCGGTGATAACTATTTATATCAATTATAGTATATTGCAGATGAAGCATTTAAACCCCTTTAGGAGGACCCCTTAAACCCCAGATTGCTGCATCGGCAGAAGAGGCAGCAAAGCCTTGCTGTCTTGGTGCATATACAAGTAAAACAACAATTTAAAAACACAGATAGCGAACTATGATAGTGTTCTTAAAATAGTTCGCTATCTGTGTTTTTCGTTTTACTTTGATGTGCACGATGACACCAAGTCAAATTCCTCGTACGTGTCAACCTACCTGGTGATAAACATGATTCTGATTCTGATTCGGTAAAAGAGGAGGAGGAGGAGGAGGAGGAGGAGGAGGAGGAGGAGGGAGGAAGAGGAGTGAGGAAGAGGGAATCCTGCTGCGATGCACGGAGGCTGTGAGGAGACGCTCCCCGGGTCTCCGGAGCTCATGAGGCGGGTCCAAAATCCGCAGAACCGCCGGGGGGGTCCGGGTTTCCATCTGTACCGCCAGGAAAAGACAGCATAGCTTCGGCTGCAGGAGGGAGGCTCGGCTCGGTGTCCAAACCCAGGCGTCATCTCACAGAAGCATCGGCGGTGGCGCTGGATCCTCTGTCGGGTTGCATCGATGCTATATTCTCCACTTTTCATTTGATCATGAGCACAGAGGAGGGAGAGGCGCGTGGAGGGGAGGAGGCGAAGGGGGGAGAAACCCTCCCCCACAGCCACACCTGGGGGGAAGGAGAGCCTCACGGTGGCGGGGAAAGACGCCTGCACCCCGGGGAAGAGAAGGAGGAAGAGCCGGGTGAGGAAGAGGAGGCCCGGGGCTACAGGGATGCATGTGAGGGGAACAACGGGGGGCATTTCTCCCGCGAGGAAGAGGAGGAGGAAGTGGGGGTTTTGGGGGGGAAATCGTGCAAGGAGCAGACGATGCATTCAAACAGCAGCAGTGAGACCTGCATCCCGACCCCCAGCTGCAGGATCTGCTTCCAGGGAGCCGAGCAGGTACAACCAGCTGTTTCTGCCACAGGCAAAGTACTGGCGGTGTGAAGGGTGGAGAGTAGCTAAGTATACTCAAGTGCATTGTGGATGTACTTCTACTCGAGTATTTGTACTTCCTGCTACTCTTAACTTCACATGTTTTACTTCGAACTCCACTACTGGACATTTATCTGACAGATTCAGTTTGGAGATTGTATTTAGAATACAAAATATAATCAACACGTAGTTTATCGTGTCAAGATACACTTATATCCCTATGTTATAAGTAGGGGATGGAAACATGCATGGGTTCATACATTTAAATCCTGACTAAACGTCCACATGTGTCTGTGTCCTGCTGCTCTGATTTTAAAATGTTCACACACATTGAACATTTGAGCTATTTTTAACTCAACAATGTTCTTTCGTTTTGTATAAATGAGGTCTGTTGACACTAAAGGCCATAAGAACCGAACAAAGAACAGCTCGCAGTGATACGTTGGCATGTAGTTGGCTTTAGAGGTGTGACACACATTTAGCAAAAGCTGCTAGTTGTGTGGATAAACTTTATTGATCCTTGGTGAAAGTCACAAGCTACCTGTCTATATATATATCTCTATATATATAGATATATATATATATATAGATATATATATATATGTATTTAGTAAGAACAACTCGACTACGACTAGCTGCAACATTAAAGTGATAAACACATCAATAATTATAATCCAACAGCTCAACCCACTTTGCTAACCTGTAGCAGAGTCATTCTAAACATTGAATTCACTTCTTTATCTAAAGATTTGAAAAGGTGAAAGTTGGCTTTAATTGGATGAAGGTGCTGCATGGTGATTGGCTGCTGCTGCAACTCACCTGCTTTCACGTCATGCTGGAGACGTTTCTGATTGGATGGATAATAATAGGAACAGATCCAATGTGAATGTGAAGATGTAAATCTGTAATGTTATTAAGAGCTAAAGTGCAGAGAAGGACCTTGAGCTGACTTCAGCGCCGTGGACAGAGCATACCTGCTTCTACCGGTGGAAAGTAATCAAGTACAAGTACAGCAGTTCCGAGTACAAGTACATGTATAGTGTTAATTGTATACCTTTAATCTATGTTTGCACAACTCACTTATCGTCTATATCAGTGCTTCTCAAAGTGTGGTCCGCGGACCATTGGTGGTCCGTGAGCGCCCCCTAGTGGTCCGCGAGTATATTGGTAACATTTCACATTTGAAATAAATAAATACATTTAAATTGTCCGCACTCTTGCGAGAATATCTCCGCAATAGAGTGAGCTTAAGTTTCACTTTCGATTGCTTGATATAGTCCAGCGCAACACCTTCGTCACACATGTTGCCACTTGTTTGTTCTATTTTCAGGCGATTTGTAATCTGTTCTAGAAAAACGATGTGATTTTGGATATTTGTGGAGTTAGGTGGTCCGCGAGTGTTTTTTTATTGGTTTAAGTGGTCCTTGGAATGAAAAAGTTTGAAAAACACTGGTCTATATATATATATATATATATATAACATATGTTAAGAATTAGGGCTGCACGATTTGGGGAAATAATCGAATTGCGATTTTTCTGACAAATATTGCGATTCGATTTGCGATATTTGTTTTGAAGCGACCCAACGGAAGTTTATTGTAAAATGCGGCCATGTCTCCGGCTAGGAAGGTCGCATCAACGTGCTCCTGTCTCTAGCAGCCCGCAGCCCGAGATACGAGTGAAAGAACTAAACTTACATGCAACTTCCGTTGCTTTAAAGTCGAGCTTCAGTTTCAGATTCTCCCTGTGATAGAAACACGTGATGGAGCGTCACTAACCTGACTCAGATGCTTTCACCATATGAAGCTCCACTGGAAGCCATCTGGAAAAGTATTTCAAAAATACTTGGCAGGTGATTGGATCAATCTGTCAATCACCTTCTATCATGGGCCACTTCTGATTGGTTAACAATGGCTGGTACATGTGGAGCACAACACTTCTGATTGGTTAACAATGGCTGGTACATGTGGAGCACAACACTTCTGATTGGTTAACAATGGCTGGTACATGTGGAGCTCAGCACTTCTGATTGGTTAACAATGGCTGGTACATGTGGAGCTCAGCACTTCTGATTGGTTAACAATGGCTGGTTCATGTGGAGCTCAGCACTTCTGATTGGTTAGCAATGGCTGGTACATGTGGAGCTCAGCACTTCTGATTGGTTAGCAATGGCTGGTACATGTGGAGCTCAGCACTTCTGATTGGTTAACAATGGCTGGTACATGTGGAGCTCAGCACTTCTGATTGGTGTGGATGACTGACACACAAGAAGAACAACATTTTTTTTTTACAATTATAATTTATATTTATTTAAAGGCCATTGACAGATTGAATTAAATAAAAACACACAAGAAGTTAAAGCAAGAAGCTTCAGTAAGAATGCTATAGCAATTATTAAAATAACATGTATATATTTATATAAACAAACATACAATGAAATAAAACTAAGTGAAATTAACTTAAATCAAAACAAGTTTTTTAAAATAATATATTGGACGTGGAGTAAAATAAAAAATTAAAATATTTCTATAAACACAAGACATTCAATTAAAATGTTCAATAAGACAACATATATTTAAACAAAGGAGGTTAAATATATGTTCGCAATAAAAATATATAATTAAAAATGTATATTTATATTAACATAAGGAGTTAAAACGTAATATCTAATAAAAAATAAAATAAAACAAGAAGACTGCAATAAAAGGACTGAATTAAATACAATTAGATATATACACAGTAGACATACCCATACACTACAGTTCTCCAATGGATTCACAATGAGAGGTGGAGGAAATCCCTGAATCACGGTCTCGGTGAAACATCAGTCTGTGAGTCCTCCTGCAGACGGCGGACAGACAAACGGTCACGCGTCTCTGAAACCTGAAACTCTGCAGGGTGCTTTTCTGTCTGGTGACAGCATGAGGGACGGCTCGTCCTGCAGGAAGGAGAGCAGGCAGTAAACGCTAAGTGAATATCCTGTCCTCTGAACGTGGGCTACAGCCTATTAGCACTCTAATCTCTGCGTCCGGGGCCAGACTAATATCTGGATTTTAGAGATCCCTTCTCACGCATTTACCTGCACATTGGTGACTTGCAACATTCTCTTGCACTGTTTCATATTGTTTGTCTTATATATTCATGTTGCATTATTGAAGGAGCCTGGGACCTAAGATTTTCATTGACATAACTAGGGCTGCAACAAACGACTAATTTGATAATCGATTAATCTATCGATTAATGAAACGATTAATCGACTATTCGGACTATTACTGTATGCCTTGCACAATTTCTCAAACGCTCTTATTTAGCCATCAACTTTTAGATTTAGCTTGAGGTTGTTTTAGGCATGTGGAAACTAACAATGAAGACAATAAAGATGAATACTTGATTCCAAAATAAATATATTATTGAAATAACTTAAATTGTGAACAAAACTAACATTGCTTTTTATTCAAATTAAATAAATAATATTTCACATCAAAAGAAACAACAGTGTTTTAACAAATCGTATTAAATAATCTGATGACACAACTGTAAATATAAGAATAGCTGAAACTTTAACAAACTAAATAATAATAATATATAATATTTTTATAGTGCCTTTCAGGAAACCCAAGGTCGCTTTACAAGTCGGGTAGGGGGGGAAGTAGGGGAAAAAAGGCAGACAGGTTAAGGGGGTGGGGGGGGAAGTAGCGGACAAATAAACCTATTAAACTAACTATACAGTGGGGAAAGCCTTGGTAAAAAGGTGCGTTTTGAGGGCTTTTTTGAAAATGTCCAGGGTTGGGGCGCTGCGGATTTTGGGGGGGGAGAGAGTTCCAGAGGGTGGGGGATGCCACACTGAAGGCTCTGTCACCAAAAGTCCGCAAATAACTCTGTTACCTCTAATCATTATGTTTGTATAATGTAGTTAGCTCCGTGTGTTGCTGCTAGCATACATAACACCTGACGTGGAAACGTTACTGTGGACGGGGCTACAGAGCTGCTAGAGAGACAGTGGAACCCGGTGCATTCCTCCGTCTGGATCTGGAGCACTTTTGCTAAATGTTTAGACAAATAGCTCGTGTTACCGCCCTTACATGCTAAACTCTTATTCCACTTTTGGTAACGAGCATTTTCCACATCGAGGTCGGGTAAAGTTTAACCACCTCGGAGCGCGTTCTCTCCGCCATCTCCCACGTGTGTGTGTTGCTGCATGTTGCAGCTGCCCGTGTGTAAACTGCCCCGCCCCCTCGCAAGCAGGCGGGGGAGAGAAAGATCGAAAATACATCATTTGTTTGTCTTTTTGCATATTAGAAACGAGTTGGCGACACTAAGACTGCGATATAATGTCTTTGTAGCAATAATACATGACATATCTTTTTTAAATGTCTCCAGTACCGATACAAAGACCAATAAAGTTAGAGTTTAACGGGGTGTAAAACACACGTGATGACGTCACCAACGAATCGATGACTGAATTAGTTGGTAACTAATTTGGTAATCGATTTTAATCGATTAAGTCGATTAGTTGTTGCACCCCTAGACATAACTACACTGTAGCTCCTGTAACGATGAAGCCTTTAATCTTAAATCTTGAAGGCCGAGCTCCACCTGTTATCAGGGAGAATGTAAATATTCATTTATGAGCAGAGTAAGATGTTATCTAAGTCCAGCAAATAAGCATCAATGGAGTCATGTTTTGAATAACTTGAAGGAAAGGAAGACTTCACCCAAAAAAAGGTCATTAATTTAAATATGCAGATGAACTGAGAATATGATAAGTCATGTGACCGTGCTGTAGTTCCTTTATAGCCCAACATTAGCCGGCTTTAGCTTAGCGGTGGTGACGTGAAGTCATGTGACCGTGCTGTTGTTCCTTTATAGCCCAACATTAGCCGCCTTTAGCTTAGCGGTGGTGACGTGAAGTCATGTGACCGTGCTGTTGTTCCTTTATAGCCCAACATTAGCCGCCTTTAGCTTAGCGGTGGTGACGTGAAGTCATGTGACCGTGCTGTAGTTCCTTTATAGCCCAACATTAGCCGGCTTTAGCTTAGCGGTGGTGACGTGAAGTCATGTGACCGTGCTGTAGTTCCTTTATAGCCCAACATTAGCCGGCTTTAGCTTAGCGGTGGTGACGTGAAGTCATGTGACCGTGCTGTTGTTCCTTTATAGCCCAACATTAGCCGCCTTTAGCTTAGCGGTGGTGACGTGAAGTCATGTGACCGTGCTGTAGTACTTTTATAGCCCAACATTAGCCTCCTTTAGCTTAGCGGTGGTGACGTGAAGTCATGTGACCGTGCTGTTGTTCCTTTATAGCCCAACATTAGCCGCCTTTAGCTTAGCGGTGGTGACGTGAAGTCATGTGACCGTGCTGTAGTTCCTTTATAGCCCAACATTAGCCTCCTTTAGCTTAGCGGTGGTGATGTGAAGTCATGTGACCGTACTGTAGTTCCTTTATAGCCCAACATTAGCCACCTTTAGCTTAGCTGTGGTGACGTGAAGTCATGTGACCGTGCTGTAGTTTCTTTATAGCCCAACATTAGCCTCCTTTTGCTTAGCGGTGGTGATGTGAACTCATGTGACCGTGCTGTAGTTTCTTTATAGCCCAACATTAGCCTCCTTTAGCTTAGCGGTGGTGATGTGAAGTAGGGCTGAAAGATATACCATGTCATGGTGATAACCGCGATATGCGCATGCACGATATTCACACCGCAGGGAAGTGCGGTTTTATTCATTTAAAAAAAAAAAATGCTAACGCACTTTAGCACAGAATTCTAAATAAAGATACCCTTATCACTTATCGAAACTGGACATACAATATATCCGATTAAAGCTGAGGTTCCACAGATTATTTAGGTATAGTATCTTCACTGAGTGATCCGAACTCGCGACAGGGGAAGTAAACACAGACATCACAACACGTACCTTTACGGAGCTTCTCGGGGAGATGTCTCACCGTAGCTGTCAATCTGATCAAAAGACGTGTTCAATGGCATTAAAACGAGAAAAAACGCGGCTGAATCGGTTGATCCATAGGTTGATAATGTCGCTGTGGCTTTGAAGCAATTGTTTATAATCCATAATTCAACTTTTATGTAAAAGTCGGAGCACAAAAGTTAGCTGCTAATGGTAGCCACCAGAGTGTATGCAGCTTCCGGTTTTGGCTAAGCGTCACTCTCACTCCTTATTTGGTAATGTGTGTGTGCGCTGGACTGCCGCATAGCCAAGACCGGAAGCAGCAGCCACTCTGGTGACAATTGCTTCAAAGCCACAACTACATTATCAACCTATGGATCAACCGATTCAGCCGCGTTTTTTCTCGTTGTAATGCCATTGAACACGTCTTTTGATCAGATTGACAGCTACGGTGAGACATCTCCCCTAGAAGCTCCGTAAAGGTACGTGTTGTGATGTCTGTGTTTGCTTCCCCTGTCCGAGTTCGGATCACTCAGTGATGATACTATATACCTAAATAATCTGTAGAACCTCAGCTATAATCGGATATCTTGTATGTGCAGCTACGACAAGCAATAAGGGTATGTTTTATCTTGAGTTCTGTGCCAAAGTGCGTTAGCATTTTTCGCTAAGGGGTCATTTAGATGCTTCTTATGAGACTTGTGTTTTGGTAAAAATGGTTTGTATCGTCAGTTAGCTGAGATTATTTCCGTTAATCTGGTATAACACATTAATAGGTTCTTAAATATTAAGATCCAGTGTCGTGAAACAAAAAAGTAAAGTACCCGCCGGGACTTTGGGGCTTAACAGGTTAAAAAACCCGCAATATATACCGCCGGGGGGGGGGGAAATCGCGATGTCAGTTTTTTTCAATATCGTGCAGCCCTAATGTGAAGTCATGTGACCATGCTGTGGTTCCTTTATAGCCCAACATTAGCCGCCTTTAGCTTAGCGGTGGTGATGTGAAGTCATGTGACCGTGCTGTAGTTCCTTTATAGCCCAACATTAGCCGCCTTTAGCTTAGTGGTGGTGAAGTGAAGTCATGTGACCGTGCTGTAGTTCCTTTATAGCCCAACATTAGCCTCCTTTAGCTTAGCGGTGATGACATTAAGTCATGTGACCGTGCTGTAGTTCCTTTATAGCCCAACATTAGCCTCCTTTAGCTTAGTGGTGGTGACGTGAAGTCATGTGACCGTGCTGTAGTTCCTTTATAGCCCAACATTAGCCGCCTTTAGCTTAGTGGTGGTGACGTGAAGTCATGTGACCGTGCTGTAGTTCCTTTATAGCCCAAAATTAGCCTCCTTTAGCTTAGCTGTGGTGACGTGAAGTCATGTGACCATGCTGTAGTTCCTTTATAGCTCAACATTAGCCTCCTTTAGCTTAGCTGTGGTGACGTGAAGTCATGTGACCGTGCTGTAGTTCCTCTATAGCCCAACATTAGCCTCCTTTAGCTTAGCAGTGGTGACGTGAAGTCATGTGACCGTGCTGTAGTTCCTTTATAGCCCAACATTAGCCACCTTTAGCTTAGCTGTGGTGACGTGAAGTCATGTGACCATGCTGTAGTTTCTTTATAGCCCAACATTAGCCACCTTTAGCTTAGCTGTGGTGACGTGAAGTCATGTGACCATGCTGTAGTTTCTTTATAGCCCAACATTAGCCTCCTTTAGCTTAGCGGTGGTGATGTGAACTCATGTGACCGTGCTGTAGTTTCTTTATAGCCCAACATTAGCTTGTTACTTCACAAATCATAAAGTGGTGTTAACATGTGAATATTTTCCTGCTGAACAAAACGTCTATGAATCATAAACGTTGAGATTATTTTCTGAAACACTCATACGGCTCCTTTTTGTGGCGGGAACCAGGGAATTGTATGGTTCATCAAATGTCCCCTCAGATATCCAGAAGCATTGCAATCCTCCTTCTCTTTAAAGCCTCACAGCTTCAGTGGAGAGCTGCCCTAACTCAGTTAATTCAAGTGAAAGCCTCTGAGGTGCTCTTCGACCCACAAGGTTAATATGACATGGTGAAAAACGATCTGCCTGACCGCTGACCTTAATACACTTTTAATACTCCGCTCACTGCCCGGCAGTAATGGCCGCCTGAGGAATGCCTCCAGGAAGAAAGCATAGATATGGTTTTTCATGATTTATGTCGCGCTGCATCTGGACGTGTTGTAGCTGCAGAGCAACGATCATTGATCTGAGCGACGCTGGTGAACAAGGCGTGGATTTTATTTGATGAATGACCCGCTGGGAGGAAATGCCAAACTGAGGCATGAAGGCAAGCGTGTTTAAGACAAAGAGCATTTACAAAAATAAGAACAAGGCTCCTTACATACAGACTTTTTGAGACTAAACTTGTTTGTTATTTATTGATCAATAAAGGTTTTTTTAAATCACAATCAGGGTTCGTTGAATGCTTTTCAGATTGCCAATTAAAAAACATGCACTTCCACTAAAAGTAAATTGGATTGTATTTGATTGCTTATCAAGTCTTGAAGCTTCCATTTCCTAATCAGTTGTTATGTGTTTGTGACATACACATGTTACCCTTGTTGTTGTCCTCCCATCTAATCTTTTATTTAGTTGCCACAGAAACGAAGATTTGCAAAAAACCTATGTGTGTTTTATCCAAATTCAGAACATATGTGGTCTTCCCAGGTCAAAGTTCACCCACATTTCAAAAAACACAAAGGTTAACGATTAAAGACATTCCCTCTCCATCATCATATGTTAATATCTGACCCCTGACCTCTGACCGGCTGCAGGGCGCCCTGCTGAACCCGTGCCGCTGCGACGGCTCGGTGCGCTACACCCACCAGACCTGCCTCCTGAAGTGGATCAGCGAGCGCGGCTGCTGGACCTGTGAACTCTGCTGCTACCGCTTCAGCGTCATCGCCATCAACACCAAGAACCCCTGGCAGGTAAAGCACCGAGGGCGGGGGGTGGGGAATCATTAATAATTGTACTTTATTTAATGTACAATTACGATGAATGAGCATGCAATCAAACATTTATATAAATAAGTACAAATATGCACTTTAACATGGAACAGGTTGGTTGATAATGGATGTTTAAATAATGAATTAGGAATCATTGCCATTATATGATCTGTGGGCTTTTTACAGCCGTTTGAGGTTACCGTTGTCTCCCACCGAGCATCCTCTCTGAATTATTATCGAGGCATTAACAGATGATTGTTTTTACAGTCTCTCTGGTGCATTGATTTATGCTCAGAAATATTCACAGTGCGGGAAAACCGGCCACAAAATCTGTGTTACGTCCCAACTAGGGGAAGAGGAAAAGCAACACACACCAGTTGGAATTGGAAAAGGAGTTTATTAGGATAACAAAATGGAGCAACCAACAAAGGGAGGACTCTAATAAGAGAGCCTAATCAAACACAAAGGAATAGATACTACAGGGAGGTGTGTGGCGCAGTGGGTTGTGTGTTGGTGTTCGGATCGGGGTTCAAACCCCACTGCAGTCAGCGTGTCGTTGTGTCCCCGAGACGTCTTCACCCCAAATGGCTCCTGCGGGGATTTCCCATGTAAGTGACATGTCATGTAATGTAAACAACAATAGCAACAAAACAACCCTCACTATTAAAGTGGTACAAGCTAACAAGAGGAGGCTGTAAGAAAACACAGCTAAGCTAGAGGACGACAGTCAACGTCATTCTAAGCTACTCGAGACACATCTAATCAACACTCAACTAAATACGGACCACACGAGTTAAGCACAACAACGAAAAGCAAGTAGCGAGAGGCGTCTGTTCACACATCAGAGCCTCGCGACTGATCGCTGTATGCTGGATGTGCGCTGGGATTGGAGCGTGTCGGGCCCGGCATCCTCCAATCACAATCTTCGGGGGCGGGCCAGGAGATGAGCAGCCACGGGCATCAGGGCAACCGCACAGCTCATTTACATAGAACACAGGCAAACAGAGTTAAGCGGGGAGGCGGCGGCCGTAACGAGCTGTCAGAGCACTTCCTGCGTAACGGCCGTAACTTCCCTCTTCATTAAAACCCTTATAATAGCATCTGTATATTTCTTTTGAATGGTTAACTGCTCAGAACATGTGGAAATAAATCGCCACATTTCAACCTTTTTAAATGTGATGTAAGTCTTAAAATGACATCAGTTTAAAATCTCTGAGTTCACGCACTTCGCCTCTGAATTATGACCCTCCCCATTTTCATTAGCACAAAATGGACTCTACTAAATCAGTAGTAAAGATGCTGTTAAGAATACATTTCCATCAAGCCATCTATCTATAGTCATGATGGTTGTTTTCTTGATGGAGGCGTGGCGTTGGCCCGCTCAGTGTTTCTGTTTCCTCTTCAGTTTGGATTCCTTCAGTCCTTGTTTCCTCCCAAGGCTGAACAGACGGAGCCTCCTGCAGCTCAACATGTCTGGATGGGTTCATTATCTGAGGAACATTCAGGCTTTTTCATGTCTGTTCGCTCCAGATGGAACTTGAGTCACTGGCAGAAAGAACAAACACCCTCTGCCTAAAAGTAGTTTTCTCCGTGCAGCTTCACAATCCACAATGTTCTGATTCTGAGTTAACTCTAAGCTTGTTTGGCTTTAAAGAGTCCTCTCCTGCTGATGTTCAGGTGTATATCAGTATGTAGTGTCTCTACTTTAAAGAGTCCTCTCCTGCTGATGTTCAGGTGTATATCAGTATGATGTGTCTCTACTTTAAGGAGTCCTCTCCTGCTGATGTTCAGGTGTATATCAGTATGTAGTGTCTCTACTTTAAAGAGTCCTCTCCTGCTGATGTTCAGGTGTATATCAGTGTGTAGTGTCTCTACTTTAAAGAGTCCTCTCCTGCTGATGTTCAGGTGTATATCAGTATGATGTGTCTCCACTTTAAAGAGTCCTCTCCTGCTGATGTCCAGGTGTATTCAGTATGTAGTGTCTCTACTTGTTAAAGAGTCCTCTCCTGCTGATGGTCAGGTGTCTGTATATCAGTATGTGTGTCCTCTACTTTAAAGAGTCCTCTCCTGATGATGTTCAGGTGTATATCAGTGTGTAGTGTCTCTACTTTAAAGAGTCCTCTCTGCTGATGTTCAGGTGTATATCAGTATGTAGTGTCTCTACTTTAAAGAGTCCTCTCCTGCTGATGTTCAGGTGTATATCAGTGTGTAGTGTCTCTACTTTAAAGAGTCCTCTCCTGCTGATGTTCAGGTGTATATCAGTATGTAGTGTCTCTACTTTAAAGAGTCCTCTCCTGCTGATGTTCAGGTGTATATCAGTATGTAGGGTCTCTACTTTAAAGAGTCCTCTCCTGCTGACGTTCAGGTGTATCTCTCTCTCTCTCAGTGGCAGCCAATCACCATCACGCTGGTGGAGAAGGTGCAGATCATCGCCGTGTTCCTGGGCTCTCTCTTCCTGGTGGCCAGCATCTCCTGGCTGCTGTGGTCGGCTCTCAGCCCGCAGGCCGTGTGGCAGCGCCGCGACGTGCTCTTCCAGATCTGCTACGGCATGTACAGCTTCATGGACCTGGTCTGCGTAGGTGAGTCTGAAACCAGTCTGCAAACCAGTCTGTGTCACGACTAGAGATGTCCCGATCCGATCACGTGATCGTGGATCGGAGCCGATCACGTGATTTTCAAAAGATCGGAATCGGGAGAAAAAAAATCAGGGATCGGATTTTTTTTATTATTATTTAATGTTACAAAACAAAAATGACCATGTTCACGTCTTAAAGTCATCCTGAGGCCTTAGCTTTGGTTTAAAATGACTCAACATCATGTATGTGTTGCTTCTGTTGGGCTTGTTTAGACCTGGTTGCTTATTCCTCTCAAAGCTGGCAACAGAGTGGGCGCAGTGTCTAATCGTAGCAGTGAGCTAACGAGAGGCTACGTTCAGCTGGTGACTCGGGAGTCGGGACAGAGAAAATGTCAGGAGTTTGGAAGTATTATAAAATTGAAAGCGAAGGCAGTGTAACAGCCAGATGCAATGTTTGCAAGGCGGAGGGTCTGCGTGGTGGAAAGAACAGAGCTACGTTCAACACGACCAATCTAATACGCCACCTGAGAAACAAACAACAACAATAGGACGACGAGTACACAGCGGCCACTCAGGTAACGGCACTGAAACAACCGGCACTTTCAGAGACTTTCAAAAGGAAAGAGAAACTGCCCCAGAACAGAGAAAAGGCCAAAACAATAACAGCCAAGATAGCTGAATTCATCGCGTTGGATGACCAGCCGTTATCTGTTCCTTTTTTTCTCTTAATGCATAAAGATCGGATCGGGAAAAATCGGTATCGGCAGATTGTCCAAATCAAATGATCGGAATCGGATCGGGAGCAGAAAAAGGTGATCGGGACACCGCTAGTCACGACTAGGCAAACGAGCATGAACCCAAAGGCACGACTCGACACACAAAGTACAAAAGAAAGTCTTTACTGAAAAAGGGCACTATTTGTACAACGGAAAATCGCTCCGTAGAGGTAACAGGTAAATAACAAAAAACACTCTTACGAGGAAAAGGTAACCGAGGTAGTTTCAAAAATGCAAAAGGGTAAAGTATAATCCAAAACTCGGCTTTTAGCAAATACGATCCCACGAGAAGACGACATGGACTTGCCGCTGACTGTCTGACACATGGGACGAAACGAACTGGCAGCAAGACAAGGGAGACAGGAAGTATATATAGACAGGCTAAGGGGGCACAGGTGCCGAGAATCAGGGCGGGGTCGAGGGAAAACACACAAAGGGAGGAAGCGAGGTGATCTGCAACGAGAAGGAGAGGTTACTACAAAATAAAGTCACAAGACTGAACCAAATACATTCACTGAACAGATTTTACGAGACACAACATTCTGCAAACCAGTCTGCAGCTGAAACTACGGTGGCTGAGAAGGGCAAACGAGAAATGTTTTATAAAATGTAAATGTGTCTAGCTTTATAGAAGTGTTTCCCATCTTGTTACATCGTTTTTTTTTCTTGGTAAAAGTGTTTATGTAATTTTGTTTTATAAAATTTGTTTCGAACTTTGTAATTCTCGTTTGCCCTTCTCAGCCACCGTAGCTTCAGCACAATGGGAAACTTTGAATGCATGTTATAATACGCTCTGCCACCACGGGTCTCCCGATCAAAACCGTAATGAAATACATTATTTTGGGAGTGATTTTTGAATTGCTCAGAACATGTAGATAAAAGTGGGAAATCTGCCACAAATCTGCACATTTTAACCTTTTTAGTCTTAAAACCAATTGACATGAGTTCAAAATGTCTGATTTCATAACAGGTGACCTTTAATGTTTGTGTGTGTCCCAGGTTTGATCGTCCATGAGGGGGCGGCGGTGTACAGCGTGTTCCTGCGCTGGCGGGCCGTCAACCTGCACTGGGACGTCCAGAGCTACAACAAAGCCAAGGACCTGGAGGAGACGAGCACCGGCCAATCGGCACTCTCCCCCAGGACGCTGTGGTTACCATTGACTACCTTTGCACCCGATGGCCCTTTACGCCCCGGCACCCAGCTGGAGGTCCAGCCATGGAGCTGCCTCTGTTTGGGGCCCTTTTGCCACGGTTTGGGGCCCCGAAACCCCCTGAGGCGGGACAGGGACTCGGGGCAGGTCATCCGGGTGACGTCGGTGTGACACCAGGCTCCTGATGGGCAACTGTTCTTTGTGGATTTACTACTTTTTGTTCTCGATAAGTTTGAATGTTGCCCCGAGGCCGTTCTCCCTAGACCTTTGTGCAGTCTTCATGTCGTGTTGGGTGGAAAATAGTCATGGAAAAGACTGTAAGATTAACAACGTGTGACCATTTTCATTATCACACAACTCATCAGGGTTTAAGACGGCGCGATTGGCTGAATGACCAGGCGGTGGGTGTGTATGCACCTGATGGTTTTCACTGGGGGGCAACTGGGCAGTTTCCTCATCTTTCTCATCATGGATTTACTACATTTTTTCGCAGATCAACCAAATGTGTTGAAAAATGTGAAACGGTCCCCAAACGATAGGATGTTGCCGCTGTTTGTCCCCAAGATTAGACTAAAGCCAATTATATAGTTAGATCAGGGGTGTCAAACTCAATTTCATCGCGGGCCACATTTGCATTATGGTTGCACTCAAAGGGCCGTTTGTAACTTTAAGACTATATAGATATATAAATAATGTATTATATGACATTATTGCCTCTGCATTGGATTATTATCAGATAGGGTAATAACTTCATAATTAACTACGTCTGAAGGCGAAAATCCAGGGCAAATAATTGCAAGTCTCTTCAGTGCGCATGTCACAAAATGAGATGCATTGTGGGACATGTTGTTTATTGGCAATGTGCTTCTGTAAAGTGGCAAATAACCGTATAATAAACATATTATATTCTTTGAAAGCTCTTTGGGGCCACATAAAATGAAGTCGCGGGCCGGATTTGGCCCCCGGGCCTTGAGTTTGACACCCCTGAGTTAGATGGTCTTAAAGTTACAACTAACCATAATGCTGATGTGGCCCGCGATGACATTGAGTTTGACCCCCTGCTCGAGATCAGTGTTTCTCAAACTTTTTCATACCAAGGACAACTTAACTAATAAAAAAACCACTCGCGGACCACCTAACTCCACAAATATCGAAAAACACATCGTTTTTTACAAATCGCCTGAAAATGGTACAAACAAGTGGCAACATGTGTGATGAAGGTGTTGATCTGGGCTATATCATGCAATCGAAAGTGAAACTTAAGCTCGCTCCATTGCGGAGATATTCCCGCGAGAGTGCGGAAAACTTAAATGTATTTATTTATTTCAAATGTGAAATTTTACCAATATACTCACGGACCACTAGGGGGCCGCGGACCACACTTTGAGAAGCACTGCTCTAGACCATTGTGCAGACGTATGTCGTGTTGGGTGGAAAATAGTCCAGGAAAAGATTGTAAGATTAACAACGTGTGACCATTTTCATTATCACACAACTCATCAGGGTTTAAGACGGCGCGATTGGCTGAATGAGAGTTCTTCAAAGCACGATAACCCTCGATTGGGTAAGACTGATTTGAGGAATCTCTTGCATCGTTTGGCACCAGGTCAGATATGTAAGAGCTTTAGGAAAGTGTTACCGGGACAATGATTTGAAGAAGTATTAAAGGAAGTTGCCACATGAACACGGCACAAGTTCTGATGTTTACTTCAACAACTCACGATAAAGTATTATACACATATGTTCTGCAAAATCTTAGTTTTGAAAGCACAGTAGTTCCCATTAAGAAAGAACAGCAAAGGCTCTTTGAAAGCTAGCCGTTATAACAGTAAGCATTTAAACATAATATTCTTCAATGCAGATCAACCAGATGTGTTGAAACATGTGAATCTGTCCCTAAACGATGGGATGTCTCCGCTGTTGGTCCCCAAGATTAGACTCAAGCCAAATTATAATCTGATTGAGACTGAAATACTGAAACATGTCCGTGGCCTACATGTCTTAAAGTTGTCGTTACTTTGCTGTTTCTAGAGTTTGAAAAGCTTTGACTTCTTCCAAAACTGCCGGATTCTTGCTGTGTTTCCGGATAATCCTGTTTCGCGTTTTGTACGAATAAATCCCACCTTTTTGAGAAACCAGACTTCAGCGACTGACACGAGCACACAACAAACAATGCAGGCATCGAATCTGGACTCTTTTGAATGTTGGAACTTGATCTCAGATTATTTGTGCCAGCATGGATTCAGACGATTCAACCCTTTGCCTTTCTGCTGAGCTGCCCTGCGTCGTTTGGGAGGGTGTTGATGTTGTTGTTGTTGTTGTTGGGGTCTCTGTTCTCGACTCTGGGTCATTTGGGTCGATAGACTTGCTTTGTGCCTTAGGAGGCTTGGTGTCAATGTGCAGCACGGAAAGGACTTGAATGTGACTTTTGCTGTCGGCTGTATTTCTATTTCATTTGAATGTAACATGGATGTGATGTATAAAGCATATTTATATAAAACGAGAGCTCTGTTGGTTATTTACCGGATTTCAGGAAGACACTTTTTTTTACACAAAGGGATAAAATAGGAAATGTTTGCGATGTTGCACAGCAGGAGCTTTGTTTTAGAATAAGCAAACAAAGCTCATCAAACCACATCTCCAGCTTCTGCTGTGACGACATCACCAGTGACATCATAGAGCCTCTCCCGAAAGTATGCAAGTAGACCCTGCACATGTAAGAAGTTATAATATTTATTTTTTGTCTTTCCTTTTTCAGGAAGGAAGTACGGGACGCCGCATGAATGCAGCACAAGTGCTCCAGTCTTGTAACGCAGACGCTAAGCAACGACAGGAGACATAAAAAGGTTGTGCCTTTTTGAAAGCTTCTGGACAGAATTAACAAAGGACTGATGGCAACCCTATATTTCAGGAAGGAAGTAGAATATACTTCGCCATCAGTCCTTTGTTCATTCTGTGCACACGATTTTAAAAAGGCACGACCTTTTTAAAAGCTTGTGCTACATGCTTCCTGTCGTTGCTTAGCGTCTGCGTCGGACCACTCTCTTGCGTCTGCGAGCAGCGAGGGACCTCTTCTCCCGAGGTCTCCTGCGTCTGCGCACGGGGCGAGCGGCTCGTCTGCGTCTGCTCGGCATCGTCAGAAAACGTGAACTCCGTGGAGGAACCCCCGTTCATATTATCATATATATATATAGTATATTCAGGAGAGGCTCGTGAGGTCACGGATGATGTCATCGCACTCGGCATGACGTCATGTGATCACCAGTGAAGAAAGGCTCTATGACATCACCCATGAGGAATGTGAAGAAAGCTATGACGTCATGCAGAGTGCGATGACATCATCGGTGACATCACAGAGCCTCTCCTGAAAGTTTGCAAGTAGACCCCGTTCCTCCACGGAGTTCACGTTTGTTGACGATGCCGAGCAGACGCAGACGAGCCGCTCGCCCCGTGCGCAGACGCAGGAGACCTCGGGAGAAGAGGTCCCTCGCTGCTCGCAGACGCACGAGAGTGGTCCGATTTCGAGTGTGACGTTACTCCGAATGTGATGATGTCACCGATGACATCACGTTGCGTGTTTTCGTCTTTGCAAACTTTAAAACATTCAGACGAGGCTCTGACATAACGATGACGTCATCACATTCTGCATCGGGGTCAAAGAGCCGTTCCTCCCTAGTGATCACATGACAACGTGATGACATCATTGTTGACACATTGTCCTGGGCCATAGCTCTGACCCAGAGGGAGACTGAGCTCCGAGTGTTGTCTCCCTGCCTGTCGGGTCAGCTGGTAGAGGTGTGATCGCTTTGCCTGGTTTATCTTTGTTTACTTTCCATCACAGGATCCATCTTGTGCCACATGCTTCCTGTCGTTGCTTAGCGTCCGCGTCGGACCACTCTCTTGCGTCTGCGAGCAGCGAGGGACCTCTTCTCCCGAGGTCTCCTGCGTCTGCGCACGGGGCGAGCGGCTCGTCTGCGTCTGCTCGGCATCGTCAGAAAACGTGAACTCTGTGGAGGAACCCCCGTTCATATTATTATATATATATATATAGTATATTCAGGAGAGGCTCCGTGAGGTCACGGATGATGTCATCGCACTCGGCATGACGTCATGTGATCACCAGTGAAGAAAGGCTCTATGACATCACCGATGAGGAATGTGAAGAAAGCTATGACATCTTGCGGAATGTCATGACATCATCTATGACATCACGGAGCCTCTCCCGAAAGTATGCAAGTATGTACCCTATGCACATTTCATAAGTTATAATAATTTTTTGTCTTTTCTTTTTCAGGAAGGAAGGACGGGACGCCACATGAATGCAGCAGAAATGCTCCAATCTTGTAACGTAATGTGTACACACACACACACACACACACACACACACACACACACACACACACACACACACACACACACACACACACACACACACACACACACACACACACACACACACACACACACACACACACACACACACACACACACACACACACACACACACACACACACACACACACACACACACACACACACACACACACACACACACACACACACACACACACACACACACACACACACACACACACACACACTTCAGGGGACATTACATTGACTTACATGCATTTCCTGGAGACTTATCCTAACCTTAACCAACACATGCCTTACGTTAGTTTCTTGACACAAAACTTACTTCGGGTCTTCTGTTCCAAGGTATTTTCCCCACCACTTACAGGGGTGTAATCTACTTTATTCTGGTCTATTTGCCCAATATTTAAATCTGGTTTATTATCAACATAGTGAGTGTATATATCTCTCTCTACTGATAGCGGTCAAATCTACTTTTTCTGAGTCTCTTGACCCAATACTCAATTCTGGTTTAATTTGTCAGGGTGTTTTTCTTACTACCTACAAGTGGTTTAATCTACTTCATTCTGGTCTATCTACCCAGTTTTTAACTCTGGTGTATTAATCAACACAATGGGTTTATATTTCCCTCTACCGGCGGTTAAATCTACTTTATTTGAGTCTGCTGACCTGGTATTTAATTCTGGTTTACTAATTCTCAGGGTGTTTATACAGTTCTCTTTACCCAGGGTGATTAAATATATTTCATTATGGTCCGTTACAAGTTTTCTCTCCACCTTAAAGCTCACGAACTTGACCTACCTACCAGTCCTTTTCCCCTAGTTGGGAGCTTTGAGAAAACAACACAACACTGGGAATTGATCGACCCAGCGGGGCCCCCCTAGAGTAGGGTGTCTGGTGATAATGGCTGAAACACCCCGTGACCTCTAGGTTCATTACTGACGATGTGTTCCAAACAAATATAAAGGACTATTTTGTTCCCCAAATACTTCTATTTGGGAGTACAAAAAACAACTGACTGTCTCTCACGATGGCTATTGGGCCATTTGCGCCGCACAGGGTACTCAGTCTGTTTTTATGCAGACTACTAATTAGGGGTGAACATTTATCCTCCATCTCTCAGCAGTACATTTAGCAACCCTTTTTTTAATCTTACTCCTAAACTTAACCACTAGACGTGATGCCTAAACTTAAGTTAATATCCATCAAACAATAGACCATCTTATCCTTAATGTTATCTCTAAACCTAACCACCCTGGCTACTTGCCTAATCCTAATATACATCTCCATAAAAACCTTTTGACTTTTAATTCAAACAATTGTGATCAATTTATGTTAGACTTTTCTCTAAATCTCTAAATTCGAATTGAAGTTAGAAACATCATTTAGCTGTTTCCTCAGTCAGACCTCGGTCTACCATGACTGATAAGGAGAGGTGTGGTTCTTTCTAAAACAGGCGGTACTTTGACATGGCGAGGTTTGTTTGGACCTTGGGGGACTTTATTTGGACTGGAAGGGTAATTCCCTCAGTCGGTTCCGAGTCGACCTTGGCGGGGTGGGGGAGTTGTTTCTACCCGAATTGAGCGGTGTCCTGGTGCAACTAATGTTTTTTGGACCCGGTTCTCCCGGCTTGGTGAGGCCCTGCCTGGATTGGTGCGAATCGTGACTGGCACTAGGAGGCCTTTCATTTATTTCCCCTAAAATACATCTACACAAATGGCTATCTGACTCTTAATTAAAACCACTAAAATTAACTTATGGTACACTCTTAACTAAATATCATAATAGACCAGCTTCAGTCTAACTGCGGACTACTTTGTTCCCCAAGAATACCAGCGACCCTGTCGGATCACTAATCTTAACCACTCTGGCTCCATTGCCTAATCCTAAAACCACATTCTCTCCCGTTTTTTCATTCTGCTTTTCCAACCCCTTTCCGGTACGAGCCCCGTAAGGGGATAACGAAAGGAAACGGGCCACAAAACAGATACGGCCATTGCGGCAAGAGGAGGCATCCGCCGGTAACCACCGCTACCCTCCTCCGTGTCTCTGTCCTTCAAGCTTTTATTACCCTGTCTACTTTACACCTTTTCACACTTATGATTCAGTCAGGATGCTAAGATGGGGCATGAGCCGACACGTCCTCTAGTGCGCGTGCCTTTCCTTAGATCTCTGTACAACCACGGAGTCGTCGGACAATATGGGGAGATCTGGTGGCCCTTACAAAAACCTAACCCTAACCCTTAACCTAACCAAGTCTTCACCCTAAAATTAATGATTGCCCTTATGGGGACCTCCAATTTGTCCCCATAAGGGAGGCGAGTCCCCACACGTGACTATGTAAACAGATTTAGGTCCCCACAAGTATAGTAATGCTAGTCCACACACACACACACACACACACACACACACACACACACTCTCTCACACACACACACACACACACACACACACACCACACACACACACACACACACACACACACACACACACACACACACACACACACACACACACACACACACACACACACACACACACACACACACACACACACACACACACACACACACACACACAGCACTGAAATGAACTCTAAACCAATGAATTACCCAGTATTCAAAACTACCGATTGAGACTGTCAAAGTATATCAAATAAAGTAAATCATCTCAATACCACTCAGACCAAATATGTAATCATTTATTGTTAGAATCATCCTTTCCAAACATAATACAGCTAATACAGATAGAAAATAGAAACACCAGTGCGTGTCAAAGATCAGTCAGTTGCATGGTTGCGTAGAGAAAAACACAACGAGATGTTTACCTGAAGAAGATCACCACGGGGCGATCATCAGGAGAGAAAACAAGGCGAAGACTTACAGTATAAAATGTACAGCCACGTGATTATATAATATTTATATAACATTGCACAGTATAGCAACAAAAGAAGAGAAACCACGCATTGGAAAACAGACGAAGTGTACAGAATATACAACAAGGCACCGTGGAAGAAACCTGCACACGCGTCTTTGGATGGATCTGCCGCCCGCGGAGCTCCAGTGAAATGTTGTAGGAATGTCACGCTGCACACAATCCCACTGAGCAAGTCTTTAAACTCAAATCTGATCAATTGCATCGATAGTTCAGACAGTATTACTAATGATGGTTCGATACCTGCAGTCCGAGTCGCTTGAAGGGGCATTGCGTCCTGTTTTAAGGCCTTTCAATCGTGCTACATCGACGACAAGGGCCATTTCTGACTTAGTCATATTTTGTGGATTTTTGCTTTCAATTATCGTCCATGCAGTGTAGTGCATGCTTATCTAAAGTTAGCACTGTGTGTGTGTGTGTGTGTGTGTGTGTGTGTGTGTGTGTGTGTGTGTGTGTGTGTGTGTAGTGCATTCTTATCTAAGGTTAGCACTGTGTGTGTGTGTGTGTGTGTGTGTGTGTGTGTGTGTGTGTGTAGTGCATTCTTATCTAAGGTTAGCACTGTGTGTGTGTGTGTGTGTGTGTGTGTGTGTGTGTGTGTGTGTGTGTGTAGTGCATTCTTATTTTGAAACAACAGAACTTTACAAAGAACAAGCCCTACATATTGATCTTTGGAAGTGATGGATAGCGATCAGGGCAGCATGTGGAAAATGTTTTTTAGCTTTGAATTCATGCATAAAGATACATTTGATGCATCGGGAAAATAAAGTGAGGATTTGGAGTTTTTCGAAATCTGAGTTTTGAGATTTAAATAAACACATTTGTTATTTCAAATCTCAAAATCTAAATTCAGAAATCACGAATCCTTTTCATCCTCACTTAAATTAAGGAAATCGTAATTTCGAGATCAATATCTGACTTCGTTTCTCCCCTTGCAATTCTTTGTCAAAAAATCTTATTATTTTTTAGCATCGAAATTCTAATAAAATCTTTATTATTTTCTCCCTTCGCAATTCTTTGAATACATTTAGAATTTTGAGATCTAAATAATAATTTATCAGAGAATTCTTAGCTTGAATTCAGAACTTCTAGGTCTTGAGATTTCAATTTGAACCTTTTTTCCCCGTAGAAATTCTGAATGTATCCTCATTAACATGATGTTCCCCAGATGGTAGGCGCTTCACTATGTGTCCCCGTGTGGCCCTAACCTACTTCCACACCTGACCTTCCTCACTTTGAATGTGAGTGCTGTTTTCTGGACTGGGAGACGGACGGTAAGACTGGGCTTACACGTCAGAGTAATAATGACTCAGAGTTGAACGACCTGCACAGACGGACACGTTCTGCAGTGTGAAAGTACGTTTGTAGTTAAAGGGAACCTTCCAGATTGTGGTGACGCAGGAACAAGAGTGGCATCGGTTTGATTTCAGTTCGTCCCGCTTCAGTTGGAACAGGCACTTGTGTGTGACCTTCAAAAAAATCATCACAATCAATCACAAAGTAGAAATGCTTCAGACGAGTACAGTCGCATATTATTTACAGTTCTTTTTTTAAGAAGGTCCCAGAGTTTATCAAAGCAGAGGAAAAGGCTTGTTCTCCTTCCTCCTCCTTCTTCACGGCTTTCCTTTAATTACATTCAGACGCACCTCTTTTCAAAGTCACACACACACACACACACACACACACACACACACACACACACACACACACACACACACACACACACACACACACACACACACACACACCACACACACACACACACACACACACAACACACACACACACACACACACCACCAACAGTCCTTGCAGTGCCGCGGCACATTAGCATCAGGAGACATGAGCGTCCTTTTTTCCAAAACAAGACACATCCGCACATCTAGAGTAAATCACGAGAGGATGACACGGTCGTGTGAAACGCTCGGATGGTTTTCTTTGGTCTGATTGTTTTACTATCTTATTCAGCGACTGCAGAATCCCAGGAAAAGTGTTGATAGGTTATTCCCGTCGTGTACTTTTTACAAGTGCCTTATTTTTTAGTATCACTGTTGAACCCAATGTTGGACCCAGACCTTTAGATACAGAGCCTTAGTGTTAACGTGTTTGAGTCCTTCGTAGCTTCAGGAATCAAAAAGAATTCTTAGCAATAAGGATATTGTGGTCAGATTGTCAATATTTACCACCAATAATAACGTTCAAGCCTAATGTTGGGCTACAAAGGAACGACAGCACGGTCACGTGACTTCCCGTCACCACCGCTAAGCTAAAGGTGGCTAATGTTGGGCTACAAAGGAACGACAGCACGGTCACATGACTTCACGTCACCACCGCTAAGCTAAAGGCGGCTAATGTTGGGCTATAAAGGAACTACAGCACGGTCACATGACTTCACGTCACCACCGCTAAGCTAAAGGTGGCTAATGTTGGGCTGTAAAGGAACGACAGCACGGTCACATGACTTCACGTCACCACCGCTAAGCTAAAGGTGGCTAATGTTGGGCTGTAAAGGAACTACAGCACGGTCACATGACTTCCCGTCACCACCGCTAAGCTAAAGGTGGCTAATGTTGGGTGTGATGGCGATTAGTCGTCTCATTTAGCCACTAGTTAGTAACCTCCGTATTTAAATGCCCCAGTGAGGTATTAACTGACGTATTTTATGTCGTAGCACAAAAATCTCTTCCGCTTGTGTTAACCACAGACCGTATTTCAGGCTAACAACCAAAAACACATTCAGAAAGCCATTGACTTCCAGGTGAGGGAACAGGAAGTGCTAAAATGCTGACTCATTCCTGGTTGCACGTTGTATGTCAGCATTACGAAGGTTTAAAAAAAGTTAGCAACTAAAGAAAACCATCTTGAAATGGTTGCTCACTGTTTAAGGCTCTGATCTCTCAGGTGGGATGCGTCACGGTTTGGAATGAAACCAGACAAAATCACAACTTTAGCTAATTATCGTTAAGAGCATTGTGGTTTGTCTCCGGCATTCGGAGTCAGTCTTGAGATTCCAAAGATGGTGGTCGGAGTTCACCAGGCGCTGCACTGGCTGCCGTGGCTGCTGACCGACTGACAGTTGCTGTAGCGCTTCTTCACGATCATGCTGATGTAGGCCTTCATCAGCTTGGCGATGTCCATGACCTGCAGAGGAGAGAGAAGAGGACTTTCGTGTTTCTGTTTGCTTCACCTGCATGCATTCACAGATTCAAAGGCTTTCTTGCCATATAGCTACAGAGTGGGCAGGCTCCTCCAACAATGCAACATATATATATATAGGACATAAAACAATGACAAATAGTGCAAGAAGAACGAAACAGAAATAAAATAGTGCAAGATTATTATTATTAAGGCAAGTCGGTGCAATAATTTTTCTTTTCAATTGAGCTTCGACATGTAAATATGAGCTGTTGGCTAATTGTAAAGGGATTGGACTCTGCTAATGTTATTTAACCATCTTAAAAACTGTTCTTAATATATTTCGACATCAAGAAAATAATCTAAATATTTTGAAATGTCACTATCAGTAGATTCTTACGGCGAGGACGGTTGGTGAACTAATGTTCCGTTGATTTGACGAAGCTAATTCTATCCTTCAAAACATGCCTATAATTTATCTCGACATGAAGAAACCATTGACTTGTCGTTACGAACCATATGCGTGTCGAACACCAGCTCTCGGCCCTCCACAGTGATCTTGTAGGCGCTGGCCAGCGGAGCTCCGAAAGAGAGGATCTGCTCGTACGGGAAAACCTCCAGAGGCCACGGCTCTCCTCTCTTATACACAGAGATCGCCTCCCGACTCACGCCCAGCCACAGCTCCGAGGGGAACGACCCGTCACGGCACTGCAAAGAGTAAACATATTCATATTACTCTGAGAACTATATTTCATTGAGGGATTTGAATGTCAAGTAAAAGTTGACATTTTGAAACTGGAAATAAAACCTTTTAGCTTTTATTTATTGAAAACTGAGAGATGTATTTTCTAATCACTGGCTGCAATACTATACCTTACTTTAGTAACAATATCAATACTTTTTTTTACACTTTTCAACGCATTTCTTTGAGCAATGTTCAGTCGTAAAACTTCCAAAATATAAGATAAAATGCATCCATGTTTGCTTAAAAAAAAAAGTTGCTTTACTGGAACCTTAGCAATAAAACAGCTCGGAGGGGAACGACCCGTCACGACACCAACACTATTAAATACATTAATATTAAAATAAGAAGTATATTTAATTACGGGTTTCTTTATAGCCCAACATTAGCCACCTTTAGCTTAGCGGTGGTGACGTGAAGTCATGTGACCGTGCTGTAGTTCCTTTATAGCCCAACATTAGCCACCTTTAGCTTTGCGGTGGTGACGTGAAGTCATGTGACCGTGCTGTAGTTCCTTTATAGCCCAACATTAGCCTCCTTTAGCTTAGCGGTGGTGACGTGAAGTCATGTGACCGTGCTGTAGTTCCTCAATAGCCCAACATTAGCCACCTTTAGCTTAGCGGTGGTGACGTGAAGTCATGTGACCGTGCTGTAGTTCCTTTATAGCCCAACATTAGCCTCCTTTAGCTTAGCGGTGGTGACGTGAAGTCATGTGACCATGCTGTAGTTTAAGTTCCTTTAAAAAACGTTGCTTTACTAGAACCGTAGCAATAAAACAGCTCAGAGGGGAACGACCCATCTTGACACAAAAAATATTAAACATATTAATATTACACTAAGAACTATATTTCAACAAGGGATCCAAAACGAAACGCTGGTAGACTCACCTCCACGTTGAACAGCGTGGATCCGTATCCCTGCCACTCCTTGGCCACCGCCATGTATTTGACCATGGCCTGTTCCTGGTTCATGCCCTGCAGCTTCCTCCACTTGTCCATCACGCAGGTCTTCACGGCCGCCGCCTCCTCCCTCAGCCACGCCTCCATGCTGTTCTCCTCCTCCAGTTTCTGCCGACTCAGCGATCCGCTCCGGAAGCTCCTCCTCAGCGTTCCCTCCAGGAAGCTCGAGCGTTTCCTCTCCGACGTTCCCGAGCGTTCGGATAAAGAGCCGCCGCCGCCGGCGCTAGTGACGGAGCTCGGAGCGAAGGTTTTGGCCGAGTTTTGCACACGGGCCCGCAACCGAGACATGGGGAACACCAGGGACATTTCGGGGATTTTGACCTGGGGGTTGTGATCCCCCTGGAGGTACTGAAGCCTGAGGGCCGCCAGGAACTGAAGGGTCTCCTCGGGGCCCGGATACCGACCCCGGATCACAGCCTCATGAGCCTGGAGACAAGGAAATGTGAGATGGAGATTTCAGAACAACTGTCAAGTAAAAACATTTTGAAACTGCGATACATGAAATAAAACCACTCATTTATGTGTTATGTTCTCATGTTTGATCCTTTCGGGACTCTGTGTTTTGTTTTTATGTTAACCTTAATTTCCGTCTCAATAAAAGACGGAAAAACAAACACCTCCGTCAGTCAGAAAGCGCCACAAATTCATGTTTTAACAACAGCTGGTGTCATATTATACCCCACGCGGGTTAACATGTTTCCTTCCCATCATGCTCTCCTGCTCTGATGCATACATTGGCTTTTGTTTCTACTTGAGACTTGTGTATTCTGTTCTTATGTTTGTTCCTTTCTGGACTCTACGGGGTCTGTTTTAACTAAATGTAACCTTAATGTCTGCATCATGAACTGTTCTTTCTTTGCTTAAGCACTTCCTTTTTGTATACTAAATAAATGTATTATTATTAAAAAACGGAGAGATTATTTTTTCTAATCACGAGAGAAATACTGGCTGCAGTACTATACCATCGCTTAGTAACAATATCAATACTTGTTTTTACACGTTTCAACGCCTTTCTTTGAGCAATGTTCATAAGTAAGAATCCTATTTTATGTTGAACAAAATAAGATGAAATGCATAAAAAAACTGCATCCATGTTTGTATTTAAATAAGTTGCTTCACTAGAATCAAAGCAATAGAAACACATATTCTAAAAACAGACAAATAATGATCACAATCTAAAATCATCAGATCAAAATAAATATATTTTTTAAATACTTGACAATATAGACCCACTTCTGTCAAAACAACATCATACTCCTGCTGAACAACCACTTTTGGGGTTTAAAGTGTTCTCCATTATTCAAAAGGTATTCCTCTACGGCAGGGGTGTCAAACTCAATTTCATCGCGGGCCACATTAGAATTATGGTTGCACTCAAAGGGCCGGTGGTAACTTTAAGACTATATAAAAATACATAATAAATATAAAATAATGTATTATTTTACAATATTTCCTCTGCATTGGATTATTATCGGATAGGGTAATAACTTCATAATTAACTACGTCTGAAAGCAGAAGTCTAGGGAAAATAATTGCAAGTCTCTTCATTGCGCATGTCACACAATGAGATGCATTGTGGGACATGTAGTTTATGGGCAACGTTCTCCTGTAAAGCGGCACGTAACTTTAAAATAAACTTAAATAAATGATATACTTTGGAAGCTCTTGTGGGCCACATAAAATGAAGTGGCGGGCTGGATTTGGCCCCCGGGCCTTGAGTTTGACACCCCTGCTCTACGGGTTAGATATCGAGCTTCAGTCTGATGGCTCCGAACAAAAGCAACAGGTTTTAAATTGCTTGTTACCTGTTCAAACATGAAGGCGAACTCCACGCTGTCTTTGGGGACGTTCTCCGTGTCCAGGAAGCAGTAAAGCTTGAAGTAAAACTTCCAGCCGGTGTTGCTCTCGTCCGGACTCGCTGAAAGTCTGGAGACAAGAGAGAGTTCATAAAGACCAGAAGACAAAAGATCAACTGATTCACAAAGTAGTGATTGGACCCTTTTCCTCAATTTATATTCAGGACATGGTCGAGGTCAGAGACGATGTGGATATGTTATTAGGGTAGTCTGATTCAGGTTTTGAGGTGGAGCAGCTCTCACCCTAAAGCGGTGCACAAACACTGGTACCATGACGAATTACAATACTGTAGGACACTCACAATCACACATGTATAACACAAATGTACAAAGAAGCTTACTTTTCAAACTTGGCGAGCACGTCGGCCACCACCATGCGGCTCTCGATGGCTTTCTCCGTGGAGTCGTTGTGTTCGAACAGAGCGAACATGTT
The DNA here is from genome assembly GCF_902827115.2 of Pseudochaenichthys georgianus. NCBI lineage: Eukaryota > Metazoa > Chordata > Actinopteri > Perciformes > Channichthyidae > Pseudochaenichthys > Pseudochaenichthys georgianus. Next base: position 42,532,079 of record NC_047519.1, read on the forward strand.
CCTGCTGTCCTCCATCGCCAGGCCTCGGATCAGCTTCTCCACCACCTGACACACAGGTCAACACAAACACGATTGATTAGACACTGGAATCATACTATTTAAATTGCTTGAGGACTTGACTTGAAGATTACACATCTACTAATCAGAAAAAGGGGGTATGTAAACTAAAGTATGAGTGGTTCATGGATAACCTAGACATATACAACAGATCAATCTTCCAGTTTTCAAATGGGATTGATAGCTGGTATTGTGATGTTTTTGTTGTCTGTAGTTCCTTTATAGTCCAGCATTAGCCTCCTTTAGCTTAGCGGTGGTGACGTGAAGTCATGTGACCGTGCTGTAGTTCCTTTATAGCCCAACATTAGTCGCCTTTAGCTTAGCGGTGGTGACGTGAAGTCATGTGACCGTGCTGTAGTTCCTTTATAGCCCAACATTAGCCGCCTTTAGCTTAGCGGTGGTGACGTGAAGTCATGTGACCGTGCTGTAGTTCCTTTATAGCCCAGCATTAGCCGCCTTTAGCTTAGCGGTGGTGACGTGAAGTCATGTGACCGTGCTGTAGTTCCTTTATAGCCCAGCATTAGCCTCCTTTAGCTTAGCAGTGGTGACGTGAAGCCATGTGACCGTGCTGTAGTTCCTTTATAGCCCAGCATTAGCCACCTTTAGCTTAGCGGTGGTGACGTGAAGTCATGTGACCGTGCTGTAGTTCCTTTATAGCCCAACATTAGCCGCCTTTAGCTTAGCGGTGGTGACGTGAAGTCATGTGACCGTGCTGTAGTTCCTTTATAGCCCAGCATTAGCCTCCTTTAGCTTAGCCGTGGTGAAGTGAAGTCATGTGACCGTGCTGTAGTTCCTTTATAGCCCAACATTAGCCACCTTTAGCTTAGTGGTGGTGACGTGAAGTCATGTGACCGTGCTGTAGTTCCTTTATAGCCCAACATTAGCCTCCTTTAGCTTAGCAGTGGTGAGGTGAAGTCATGTGACCGTGCTGTAGTTCCTTGATAGCCCAACATTAGCCACCTTTAGCTTAGCGGTGGTGACGTGAAGTCATGTGACCGTGCTGTAGTTCCTTTATAGCCCAACATTAGCCGCCTTTAGCTTAGCGGTGGAGACGTGAAGTCATGTGACCGTGCTGTAGTTCCTTTATAGCCCAACATTAGCCGCCTTTAGCTTAGCGGTGGTGACGTGAAGTCATGTGACCGTGCTGTAGTTCCTTTATAGCCCAACATTAGCCTCCTTTAGCTTAGCGGTGGTGACGTGAAGTCATGTGACCGTGCTGTAGTTCCTTTATAGCCTAATGTTAGCTTTTTACTTCAGAAATTATAAAGTACTGTTAATATGTGGAGATTATCCTGCTGGACATAAACGTTTGTTTGAAACAGAGATTATTTTATATTATTCTGCGAGTTCTGTAAAATTATTAATGTTTGAACATACCTCTCCAGCGGTGGTGTGTGAGTTGATGGTGATCTTGCAGGATCCTCCTCCATGGCAGTGGACCGTGGTGCTCATGTCCTGCCGGGCCACGATGGCTCGGATCTCCTCCTGCGACGGGACGTTCTCCCGACAGCGAGTCTTCCTCAGGGAGTCCAGGGCGAAGGCGGCGTAACGATCCATCTCCGATCCGGGAAGGAGCTCTCGAGACCTGCGGGGAGGGAGATTTGGATCGTGAGAGACTACACCAACATTACGAAAAAAAGTATTATTCATTTACACAAAAACAAGATGAATTGCTGTTATGGCAATTATGGTATTAAAGCTTAATACAGGGTAACCCTAATGACATGTAACTTTGAACTAAGTAGTAAGTAGAATAACATTTGGTCTGTGTTCACGAGGGTAAGGTGAAGGGTTTTATGACACTACAGCAGTGCTTCTCAAAGTGTGGTCCGTGAGCGCCCCCTAGTGGTCCGTGAGTGTATTGGTAACATTTCACATTTGAAATAAATAAATAAAAGTTTTCCACACTCTGGCGGGAATATCTCCGCAATGGAGCAAGCTTAAGTTTCACTTTCGATTGCATGATATAGCCCAGCGCAACACCTTCCTCACACATGTTGCCACTTGTTTGTACAATTTTCAGGCGATTTGTAATCTGTTCTAGAAAAACGATGTGTTTTGGGGTATTTGTGGAGTTAGGAGGTCCGTGAGTGTTTTTTTTTTGGTTAAGTGGTGCTTGTTAAGAAAAGGTTTGAGAAACACTGCACTACATGAAAGGAAGACATTTACTGTAGGGGGGGGGGGGGGGGGTAGCTGCGACACACGAGGTTTGCTTATTGTGATCCACCTGGGCCCACATGCTGTTGTGTTGTCAGGAGAATGATCTTTGATGTTTCCCTATAAGAGAGTCTGTCTCACACAGCGCACTCAGGAGGAGTCATGACGCTTGCAAGCATTAAAAGAAAATATCTTAAAAGACTTTATATCGATATTGTGTTTCTTTGCATATTTGCCTAACTCATAATTTGCTCGAGACAGCAGCTGATTTTAAGTTGCTACGGCATTGCCCCGAAGCATTCTCTGTCCACACAATCTGTCTCCCTGCGTGCCGTTACCTCTTGAGGTGGAACTTGAGGTATCTGAGGACGCTCCTGGAGGGCAGGAAGGTGCAGGACATGCAGGCGAGGATCTTCCAGCTGCAGATGTTCCCGGGGCTGCCCGGCTCGGGGGGGCGGGTGGTCTGTTTCATCAGCTGGCAGTACAGCTCGTCCCTCAGAGGCTTCAGATCCTGGCCCGTCTGCAGCAGACCCTGGATCAGCGGCACCGGGTCCGACACGCCCTCCAGGTGCTGCAGGGAGCCGAACACCTTCAGAGCCTCCTCCTGCAGGGTGGTGTAGCTCCTCAGAGCTGAGGGGGGGAGGTGGCAAAAGTACAACATCCTTTACTCAAGTAGAAGTACAGATACTCGTGTTCAAAAATACTCTGGTAAAAGTAGAAGTACTGACTAAACTTCTTTACTCAAGTGAAAGTAAAGAGGCTTTGAAGTGTACTTCAGTAAAAAGTACCCATAACTAGCAGCTGTTTTAAAGAGTACCTGGGTATTTGTGTTCAACATGAGAAGTAGAAAGTACAGGTATTTGTGTTCAACATGAGAAGTAGAAAGTACAGGTATTTGTGTTCAACATGTAAGAAGTAGAAAGTACAGGTATTTGTGTTCAACATGTAAGAAGTAGAAAGTACAGGTATTTGTGTTCAACATGTAAGAAGTAGAAAGTACAGGTATTTGAGTTCAACATGTAAGAAGTAGAAAGTACAGGTATTTGTGTTCAACATGTGAGAAGTAGAAAGTACAGGTATTTGTGTTCAACATGTAAGAAGTAGAAAGTACAGGTATTTGTGTTCAACATGTAAGAAGTAGAAAGTACAGGTATTTGTGTTCAACATGTAAGAAGTAGAAAGTACAGGTATTTGAGTTCAACATGTAAGAAGTAGAAAGTACAGGTATTTGTGTTCAACATGTGAGAAGTAGAAAGTACAGGTATTTGTGTTCAACATGTAAGAAGTAGAAAGTACAGGTATTTGAGTTCAACATGTAAGAAGTAGAAAGTACAGGTATTTGTGTTCAACATGTAAGAAGTAGAAAGTACAGGTATTTGAGTTCAACATGTGAGAAGTAGAAAGTACAGGTATTTGAGTTCAACATGAGAGAAGTAGAAAGTACAGGTATTTGAGTTCAACATGTAAGAAGTAGAAAGTACAGGTATTTGAGTTCAACATGTAAGAAGTAGAAAGTACAGGTATTTGAGTTCAACATGAGAGAAGTAGAAAGTACAGGTATTTGAGTTCAACATGTAAGAAGTAGAAAGTACAGGTATTTGTGTTCAACATGTGAGAAGTAGAAAGTACAGGTATTTGGATTCAACATGTAAGAAGTAGAAAGTACAGGTATTTGGGTTCAACATGTAAGAAGTAGAAAGTACAGGTATTTGTGTTCAACATGTGAGAAGTAGAACGTACAGGTATTTGAGTTCAACATGTAAGAAGTAGAAAGTACAGGTATTTGGGTTCAACATGAGAGAAGTAGAAAGTACAGGTATTTGGGTTCAACATGAGAGAAGTAGAAAGTTCAGGTATTTGAGTTCAACATGTAAGAAGTAGAAAGTACAGGTATTTGTGTTCAACATGTAAGAAGTAGAAAGTACAGGTATTTGAGTTCAACATGTGAGAAGTAGAAAGTACAGGTATTTGAGTTCAACATGTGAGAAGTAGAAAGTACAGGTATTTGAGTTCAACATGTAAGAAGTAGAAAGTACAGGTATTTGTGTTCAACATGTAAGAAGTACAAAGTACAGGTATTTGAGTTCAACATGTGAGAAGTAGAAAGTACAGGTATTTGTGTTCAACATGTAAGAAGTACAAAGTACAGGTATTTGAGTTCAACATGTAAGAAGTCAAAGTAAAAAGTCATCAGAAAAATAAGTAGTGGAGTAAAGTACTGATACGAGAAACATGTACTTAAGTACAGTAACGAAGTATTTGTACTCCACTACCTCCCACCTCTGGAGGGGACGTTAGGGGTCATTAGCTCCGTATAAAGTGAAGTTGCCAGCACTGTGAATGACGTATATTTGCAGATATATCTCAGTCGACTGTCTCTGTATTTTTAATTATTTCCGGGTCTCACCTGAGTGGTGAATGTCTCCGTAGGGCAGCGGCAGCAGGGGCGTGTGCAGAGGGTGGAGGCTGAAGCGCAGGATGGGGTTCCTCTTGTAGATCTGCTCCACCACCTCAGAGTTCAGACAGTTCTCCTGCAGAGACGAGGGCAGGGAGGACATGATGAGTCTCTGAGGTTTACTAGAGAGGATGCAGTTGGAACGAGGACTTTGAACCGTATATGAAGCCGGTGTGCTTGAGTTAGTGGGATGTGAATTTAGTCGAATTCTATCGTCTTTCTGTGTATAGTTTACATGTAGCATACGTTTTCTCTAAGTCCTAACCAGCGTTGTTAAAAAAACAAGAAATTATACTTAAAAAACGAGATAACCTTTAAGAAAAGCTACAATTAAACCATATTGCATGTTAAATAACCCTTTCTCAACAAAAAAAGGAAACTTATGAAAAGATACCACGAATAACTCCAGTTATTTAGTGACCCGGTGCATTTGTCCAAGTTTGCCAAATACTTGATCCTTTACTGGCAGGACTTGTGAGTTGAAATATAGTAGCAAGGTAAAGAAACAAAGCTTTACGAGTGGTCTGAAGCCGTCTACAAAGTGATGTAATGAATGTGTAGCTCCCTAATGTAGCTCGTGAATGCTCACAGTTCCCACCTTGATGTCCAGGATGAGCTGCTGCGTGGGCGTGTCGATCGGGGCTTTGGTGTCGATGACGTTCTGGATGGAGTTGGCCCAACGCGTGGCCTCGTTCAGAAGCTTGGAGTACAGACGGTACGAGTGTTTACGGCCGTACACGATCACACTCCAGTAGCCTGAGAGCAGGAAGGACACCAGGAACAGACGGGGAAGGAGTGAAGTTAATAAAAACATTGAATAATTAGAATCTTTGAAGGAAGGTTAAAATGGGATTGAAGCACTGGCCCACCGCTTTATTTTATGTGGGCCCCGCAAGAGCTTGCAAAGACTATAATACGGTTAGAAGCATGTTGCCAATAAACTACATTTCCCACAATGCATCTCGTTTTCCGACTTGCGCACTGAAGAGACTTGCAATGATTTGGCCTAGACTTCTGCTCTCAGACATTAATTATGAAGTTAGTGCCCTATCTGATAATAGTCAAATGCAGAGGCAATAATGTAATATATTACATTATTTTATATATATTATATATTGTAATATGTATCTTTACAACTGGCCCTTTTAGTGCAACCTTAATGCTGATGTGAAATTGAGTTTGACACCCCTGACTTAGAGTACGGAAATTCAGATGCAAAAGTCAGATTCAAGTCGCGTTGTTGTCGTTTCTTACCGGTCTCTTTGAAGAGCTTGTCGTCGGGCGGCACCACGGAGCACAGGCTGTTCAGAACCAGCGTTCCCAGCTTCAGGGCGTTGCGCTCCGAGCTCTTGTAGTAGTCCAGGGAGTTGTGTGTGAGCAGGAACCAGCGCTTCTTCAGCTTCAGAGACGCTCTGCTGCTGTTCCTCATCTCTTTGTGCAGCCAGCCTGCAGGGAATCAAGGAGTCAGATGTTTGTACATAAACCGATATATTCCTGCACTTTAACTTTATCTGCATATTGAAGTATGTTAAGAAGTAGGAGGAGTTTCAAAGATGGTCATGAGAAGTAGGAGGAGTTTCAGAGATGGTCATGAGAAGTAGGAGGAGCTTTAGAGATGGTCATGAGAAGTAGGAGGAGCTTTAGTGATGGTCATGCGAAGTAGGAGGAGTTTCAGAGATTGTCATGAGAAGTAGGAGGAGTTTTAGAGATGGTCATGAGAAGTAGGAGGAGTTTTAGTGATGGTCATGAGAAGTAGGAGGAGTTTTAGTGATTGTCATGAGAAGTAGGAGGAGTTTTAGTGATGTCATGAGAAGTAGGAGGAGCTTTAGTGATGGTCATGGGAAGTAGGAGGAGCTTCAGAGATGGTCATGAGAAGTAGGAGGAGCTTCAGAGAGGGTCATGAGAAGTAGGAGGAGCTTTAGTGATGGTCATGGGAAGTAGGAGGAGCTTCAGAGATGGTCATGAGAAGTAGGAGGAGCTTTAGTGATGGTCATGGGAAGTAGGAGGAGCTTCAGAGATGGTCATGAGAAGTAGGAGGAGCTTTAGTGATGGTCATGGGAAGTAGGAGGAGCTTCAGAGATGGTCATGAGAAGTAGGAGGAGCTTTAGTGATGGTCATGGGAAGTAGGAGGAGCTTCAGAGATGGTCATGAGAAGTAGGAGGAGCTTTAGTGATGGTCATGGGAAGTAGGAGGAGCTTCAGAGAGGGTCATGAGAAGTAGGAGGAGCTTTACCTCTGATGATGAACTCCTGGCCGTCCACCCTGGTGTCTCCCTTGGATCTCTGCAGCAGAGTGATCCAGTGGTGCATCTCCTCCGGCGTGTCGGCGTTACAGTGCAGCACGCGGTTCGCTGTGATCATCACGAAGGAGTTCGGCCTGCGACGAGTCAGAGAAACCGTTAATGATCACGAGAAGAAGAAGAAGAAGAAGAAGAAGAAGAAGAAGAAGAAGAAGAAGAAGAAGACAGGATAAAGGACCAATCACACACTGTATGATCCCATTATCTGGATACATTAGTGGAACACAGCTCAAACGTACATTCCTGCAAATCCTAAACAATGATCCTGTAATTAATCAATGACATCATAGAACCTCGAAATAACGAGAAACGTCAATTATTTAAAAAAAAGAATATTTATTATTATTTGTGTAACAGCAGCACTCCCTAGAGCACTCCCTAGTGGCTCAATTGAGAACAACACAATATACTCTATCCTGTTGCTTTTAAAGGGACCTTTAACAGAGCGTGTGTCTCAGAGTGTGTGTGTGTGTGTGTGTGTGTGTAACAGAGTGTGTGTAGCAGAACATGTAATGTTTCCTCACCTCTCTGGATTATCTGACGCACACACCGAGTCGATCATCCCAACGTCCAGCGTGCCCTGAAGAGAGAGAGAGAGACAGAGAGAGACACAGAGAGAGACAGAGAGAGAGATAGAGAGACAGAGAGAGAGACAGAGAGAGAGACATAGAGAGAGACAGAGAGAGAGAGATAGAGAGAGAGACAGAGAGAGACAGACATAGAGAGACAGAGAGAGAGACAGAGAGAGAGAGACAGAGAGAGACAGAGAGAGAGAGAGACCGAGAGAGAGAGAGACCGAGAGACAGACAGAGAGAGACAGAGAGAGATAGAGAGAGACAGAGAGAGACAGACATAGAGAGACAGAGAGAGAGACAGAGACAGAGAGACAGAGAGAGACAGAGAGAGACAGAGAGAGAGAGAGACAGAGAGAGACAGACATAGAGAGACAGAGAGAGAGACAGAGAGAGACAGACATAGAGAGACAGAGAGAGAGACAGAGAGAGAGAGACAGAGAGAGAGAGACAGAGAGAGAGAGAGACAGAGAGAGAGAGAGACAGAGAGAGACAGACATAGAGAGACAGAGAGAGAGACAGAGAGAGGACAGACATAGAGAGACAGAGAGAGAGAGAGACAGAGAGAGACCGAGAGACAGACAGAGAGAGACAGAGAGAGACAGAGAGAGATAGAGAGAGACAGAGAGAGAGAGAGATAGAGAGACAGAGAGAGAGAGAGAGATGAATTCATTAATTGAATGACTCTGTGTTCCTTGTAAAAACATTTTAAAGGCAGTTTGTGTGTTTGTGTGTGTTACAGATGTTTGTGTGTGTTACAGATGTTCGTGTGTGTTACAGATGTTCGTGTGTGTTACAGATGTTTGTGTGTGTTACAGATGTTTGTGTGTGTTACAGATGTTCGTGTGTGTTACAGATGTTCGTGTGTGTTACAGATGTTGCAACTATACAGAGCTTTAGCAACACGCTATGGTCTCGCTAACAAAGCTATTGAGTGGAGAGAGAGGGTTCAGACGGTGCTCGACGAACCATACTCTGACTTCTCTCTTGGACCTGCTCTGCCTTTCTCTACATCTCGTCTCCATCCCATAATACTCACCACAGCGTTCTGGGGGTTGGCCTGCTCGTCGTGCATCTCTCTGATCTCCTGCTCTGTGGAGCCGTGCACCTGACTCAGCACGCTGAACCACTGGCTGTAACCATGGAAACATCATCATCACCATCATCATACATGTTATGTATACAAAGCACATTTCTTGTATGTGAAAAGTCACTAAAGTGGATTCTGATTCTGATTGCATTGTTATTATTAAATAAGTGTTATGTTCCCGTACATGTTTCGTTTCGTTGATCACATGATATCTGAAACCAACTGACCTGGCGTCCTCTGGAGTTTCTGCGATCAGCTGGAAGGTCCTGTCCGGCATCACGATGTTGATCCCGTTCTCCTTTCCCGTGTTGTCGATGATCTCTCTGCAGAGCACGGAAACACTTTATCAATAGGTCATCTTCACATAAGTGTGGCACGCACACGCGCACAGGTCAGCTTGCTACACATGTCCAACAACTATATTCAGACGAAGATTTAAAACTGATTTTGTCGGAAAGTCATAGAAAGTCATAGAAAAGGAAATCAAAAAGTCATTATATATCATGTCATATCGTTTGTCATGAAAAGTCCCAGTTTTGTAAGTCGTAACTTCTAGAATAATATTTCATAATAATCATCAAAACTTCAAAGTATAGTATGTCATGAATAAGTCATCAAAAGTCAAAGTATGGTCAAAATGTAAAAAAAGTCAATAAAAAGGTAAAATAATTCGGTGTCATAGTAAAAAAAATACATACAAAAATCGAAGTAAAGTATCTCATTAAACATCTCAAAAGGGTCCAAGTATAATATGTAACACAAATCCTAAAAACTCATAGTATAATAAGTCATACGAATTCATAGATAACTGATAAAAAGTCGTAGTATAGTTAGGCAAGAATAGGACATAGAAAATCAATGCATAGTGAGTCATGAAGTCCTAAATAAGTAATGCAAACTCATAGTCTGGTGTATCATAATAAATCATAAAAAACTAAAATGTTAGTTTGTCATAAAAGTCATAAATAGCCCTAGTTTTATAAGTCGTAACTTGTAGTATAATATTGAATAATAATCATCAAAAAGTCAAAGTGTAATAAATAAGTCATAAAAAGTAATAGTATAGTTAGGCAAGAATAGGACATAGAAAATCAATGCATAGTGAGTCATGAAGTCCTAAATAAGTAATGCAAACTCATAGTCTGGTGTATCATAATAAATCATAAAAAACTAAAATGTTAGTTTGTCATAAAAGTCATAAAAAGCCCTAGTTTTTTAAGTCGTAACTTGTAGTATAATATTAATAATAATCATCAAAAAGTCAAAGTGTAATAAATAAGTCATAAAAAGTAATAGTATAGTTAGGCAAGAATAGGACATAGAAAATCAATGCATAGTGAGTCATGAAGTCCTAAATAAGTAATGCAAACTCATAGTCTGGTGTATCATAATAAATCATAAAAAACTAAAATGTTAGTTTGTCATAAAAGTCATAAAAAGCCCTAGTTTTTTAAGTCGTAACTTGTAGTATAATATTAATAATAATCATCAAAAAGTCAAAGTGTAATAAATAAGTCATAAAAAGTAATAGTATAGTTAGGCAAGAATAGGACAAATCAAATCAATGCATAGTGAGTCATAAAAGCCATACATTAGTAATGGAAAGTCAAAATAAATCATAAAAAGTCACATTTTAGTTTGTCATACAAGTTTTAAAAAATCATGGAAAATATGAAATAAGAAAAAATGGAAATGTGAGTCATAGCTTTTTCAGTTTGTCTCAGTTACAGTATATATCACTGCTACTTCGATCTCAATCTGTATTATTCATACAGCACCTCGGTGAGTGCTGTACAGCGAACCAGCACAGTACAACATAACGGGAGTAAAAGAACAACTTACTTGGCGTCGCGCATGTCCAGCACGCCCTTCATCTTCTCCTCTCCGTCGTTCTCGAAGTACATGAGTTTGCTCTGTCTCAGAACGAACCAGCGCTTCTTCCAGTTCCTCCGGGACAGCGTGGACGAGCCGCCGCCCTTCTTGTGAAGCCAGCCCTGCTTCAGAGCCTCCTGCTTCGCCCTGAACCAGAGGAACGTCTCGTCCTTCAAAACACACCAGCGCCGCTTCCACGTGTTGATCAGGCCGCCTGCACACGGAGACATCACATTATCCAAAGTCAGTTCGCCATCTTCAGATCAAACGTAACATTACAAAGTATATCATTGTGGAGACGTGTTAGAAATGAAATCAATGTTGATATGGCGTCATTTCAATTAAATGTCAAACAACTATATTCAGAAGAGGGTTTAAAACTAATCTCGTCGTGAATAGAATAGAATAGTATGCCATAGAAACAACTCTACTACAGTTCAGAGGTACATGGTGTACTTCTACTCACTACAGTTCAGAGGTACATGGTGTACTTCTACCCACTACAGTTCAGAGGTACATGGTGTACTTCTACTCACTACAGTTCAGAGGTACATGGTGTACTTCTACTCCACTACAGTTCAGAGGTACATGGTGTACTTCTACTCACTACAGTTCAGAGGTACATGGTGTACTTCTACTCACTACAGTTCAGAGGTACATGGTGTACTTCTACTCACTACAGTTCAGAGGTACATGGTGTACTTCTACTCACTACAGTTCAGAGGTACATGGTGTACTTCTACTCCACTACAGTTCAGAGGTACATGGTGTACTTCTACTCCACTACAGTTCAGAGGTACATGGTGTACTTCTACTCCACTACAGTTCAGAGGTACATGGTGTACTTCTACTCCACTACAGTTCAGAGGTACATGGTGTACTTCTACTCCACTACAGTTCAGAGGTACATGGTGTACTTCTACCCCACTACAGTTCAGAGGTACATGGTGTACTTCTACCCCACTACAGTTCAGAGGTACATGGTGTACTTCTACCCCACTACAGTTCAGAGGTACATGGTGTACTTCTACTCACTACAGTTCAGAGGTACATGGTGTACTTCTACTCACTACAGTTCAGAGGTACATGGTGTACTTCTACCCCTCTACAGTTCAGAGGTACATGGTGTACTTCTACTCACTACAGTTCAGAGGTACATGGTGTACTTCTACTCCACTACAGTTCAGAGGTACATGGTGTACTTCTACCCCACTACAGTTCAGAGGTACATGGTGTACTTCTACTCCACTACAGTTCAGAGGTACATGGTGTACTTCTACTCACTACAGTTCAGAGGTACATGGTGTACTTCTACTCACTACAGTTCAGAGGTACATGGTGTACTTCTACTCCACTACAGTTCAGAGGTACATGGTGTACTTCTACTCCACTACAGTTCAGAGGTACATGGTGTACTTCTACTCCACTACAGTTCAGAGGTACATGGTGTACTTCTACTCCACTACAGTTCAGAGGTACATGGTGTACTTCTACTCCCACTACAGTTCAGAGGTACATGGTGTACTTCTACTCCACTACAGTTCAGAGGTACATGGTGTACTTCTACTCACTACAGTTCAGAGGTACATGGTGTACTTCTACTCCACTACAGTTCAGAGGTACATGGTGTACTTCTACCCTCACTACAGTTCAGAGGTACATGGTGTACTTCTACCTCACTACAGTTCAGAGGTACATGGTGTACTTCTACTCCACTACAGTTCAGAGGTACATGGTGTACTTCTACTCACTACAGTTCAGAGGTACATGGTGTACTTCTACTCCACTACAGTTCAGAGGTACATGGTGTACTTCTACTCCACTACAGTTCAGAGGTACATGGTGTACTTCTACTCCACTACAGTTCAGAGGTACATGGTGTACTTCTACTCCACTACAGTTCAGAGGTACATGGTGTACTTCTACCCCACTACAGTTCAGAGGTACATGGTGTACTTCTACTCACTACAGTTCAGAGGTACATGGTGTACTTCTACTCCACTACAGGTCAGAGGTACATGGTGTACTTCTACTCCACTACAGTTCAGAGGTACATGGTGTACTTCTACTCCACTACAGTTCAGAGGTACATGGTGTACTTCTACTCACTACAGTTCAGAGGTACATGGTGTACTTCTACCCCACTACAGTTCAGAGGTACATGGTGTACTTCTACCCCACTACAGTTCAGAGGTACATGATGTACTTCTACTGCACTACAGTTCAGAGGTACATGGTGTACTTCTACCCCACTACAGGTCAGAGGTACATGGTGTACTTCTACTCCACTACAGTTCAGAGGTACATGGTGTACTTCTACTCCACTACAGTTCAGAGGTACATGGTGTACTTCTACTGCACTACAGCTCAGAGGTACATGGTGTACTTTTCCTCCACTACAGTTCAGAGGTACATGGTGTACTTCTACCCACTACAGTTCAGAGGTACATGGTGTACTTCTACTGCACTACAGTTCAGAGGTACATGGTGTACTTCTACTCCACTACAGTTCAGAGGTACATGGTGTACTTCTACTCCTCTACATGTATTTAATACCTTTAAGTTACTTTACAGATCTGGATGAATGATGTGAAATCTAATCAAGTGTTGAATCAGACTTTAGTTCCACCTGGAGTAAATCCACCAGCTACCCTGCAGTCTACAAAGTACTTCAGACTAGCTGCACCTTCACCAGCTACCCTGCAGTCTACAAAGTACTTCAGACTAGCTGCCCCTTCACCAGCTACCCTGCAGTCTACAAAGTACTTCAGACTAGCTGCACCTTCACCAGCTACCCTGCAGTCTACAAAGTACTTCAGACTAGCTGCACCTTCACCAGCTACCCTGCAGTCTACAAAGTACTTCAGACTAGCTGCACCTCCACCAGCTACCCTGCAGTCTACAAAGTACTTCAGACTAGCTGCCACCTTCACCAGCTACCCTGCAGTCTACAAAGTACTTCAGACTAGCTGCACCTCCACCAGCTACCCTGCAGTCTACAAAGTACTTCAGACTAGCTGCACCTCCACCAGCTACCCTGCAGTCTACAAAGTACTTCAGACTAGCTGCACCTCCACCAGCTACCCTGCAGTCTACAAAGTACTTCAGACTAGCTGCACCTTCACCAGCTACCCTGCAGTCTACAAAGTACTTCAGACTAGCTGCACCTTTAAGAACACTTTAAAGATCAATCCTTATAATCAAAACATATAATTGAACCCCTAGTCTTTCCTCTTGCGCTGTACACGTCTGAGGGAGGAGTGTAATAAGGGAGAGACTGGACCTTTGATGAAGAGGAAGCTGTGGAAGTACGGCAGCGTGACGCAGCTGTAGACGGAGTCCCGTCGATACGAAAGCTCGTCATCGGTGTCGAACCTGTCGAAGTCGTCTTCGCTGTCCTCAAACTGGAATAAAAAGAAACAGAAATTAGACATTTAAGACATAACGAGCACATTTTAAAAAGGTCCAATCGTTTTTACTTGGCAGGATTCTGCTCAGTTCCAAGTCGCTCCCAATGGCAACCGGTATGTGAATGTGTGTGCTGCCTTGTTTTGTAGCCTTTGCCTGTATGCATGGGTACATGCTGACTTTGAAAAAGCTCTTTGAGGTGTCGTGAAAGGACTGGAAAAGAGCTATATCAAAGTAGTCCATTTTCCATTTTGTCCGACTTAGTGAAAAGTATTAGATCTAAATCAGTGCTTCTCAAAGTGTGGTTCGCGGACCACTGGTGGTCCGTGAGCGCCCCCTAGTGGTCCGTGAGTATATTGGTAACATTTCACATTTGAAATAAATAAATGTAAGTTTTCCGCACTCTCGCGGGAATATCTCCGCAATGGAGCGAGGTTAAGTTTCACTTTCGATTGCATGATATAGCCCAGATCAACACCTTCATCACACATGTGGCCACTTGTTTGTACCATTTTCAGGCGATTTGTAAAAAACGATGTGTTTTTGGATATTTGTGGAGTTAGGTGGTCCGCGAGTGTTTTTTTATTGGTTAAGTCCTTGGTATGAACAAGTTTGAGAAACACTGGTCTAAATGAAGCCTAGTTGAGAACAATGACCAGTTTGGCTTTAACTGTTTTAAGGACTGTAATAAGTGAGATGCCTTTGATGAACACTTAATTGAACAGAATATAATTGTTGTATCAACTCACCGAGGACTGAGCCCCGTCCGAGCTGAAGCGATACGCCCCTGAGCTGTTGTAGGTGCCGACAGACCCTCGGTAGTCCGGAGACCACTGCCCACTGCGAGGGTTTGAGAAGGCCACGCTGCCACTGGAGACGATGGCGCCTTCATCGTAGTCGTCCTGGTCGTAGTCCGAGTCCTCGTCCGGAGGAATGAGCTCCACCAGATCTTCTGACTGCGCCTCGGACGAAGCTTTGGGAAAGGCAAGTTTATTTATAGAGCACCTTTCAACACAAGGCAATTCAAAGTGCTTTACAAACATGAAAGGGCATTAAGACATATATTATAACATGGCATTTAAAAACACTCATTTAAAAGCAAAGATAATAAAACATGAAGAACAAAAGGTACATGAATAAAAGTTACAGTGCATTGTTCTATTGATATAAAGGGAGGTCAGGTACTCTTTAAAGCAGCTGCTAGCTATGGGTACTTTTTACTGAAGTACACTTCAAAGCCTCTTTACTTTGACTTGAGTAGAGAAGTTTAGTCAGTACTTCTACTTTCACCAGAGTATTTTTAAACACGAGTATCTGTACTTCTGCTTGAGTAAAGGATGTGGCTACTTTTGCCATTCCTGGATATAAACATTTCAATTAAAAGCAGCTGCAAAATGAAAAGTCTTCAGCCTGGATTTCAAAGTAAAAAGAGTTGCAGACCTTTGGGGTGGCAGAAGGCTGAATCCCCGCTGGATGAAGCGCTGGGAGGCACTGGAAGTAGAGGTAGCGCTGGGTGAAGCAGAGGGGTTGGTGGAAGAGGCGGGGTTACTCCATCATTGGCGTACGGATCTTCTTCAGACGAGTCGTCGCTCGTTCGAATCCCGCTCGTCCGCTGCCCGTCCGAATGGCCGTGTTCACTCGGGTTCGGCGAGTCTTGAACGCGTCATCGTCCGCTCCGAACCCTTCGTCCACCTCTCCTCGTCGCCTCCTCCTCCTTCGTCCACCCTCCTTCTCCTCTTCTTCCTCCACTCCCAAGGAGCTCTCGATGTTCCTCACGCACTCGTCGATCTCGTCGAAGTTCAGCGAGTCGAGGAACTGCTGCGCCGCCTTGCACGCTTCGTCCTCCAGGCGGCGGAGCTCCTGATCCCGGAGAAGCTGAAGGCGGCTTAACGAAGCTTCGGTCAGAGAGAGTTCCTGACGCTCCTTCTGCCTCTGGAGGGACTGGATTTCCGCTCTAGTCGGCAGGATCTCCTCCACCTGATTGGCCTCGTGAGGACGGATCGCCTCCTCCTGATTGGATGCATCCTCTCCAGTTTCTCCCGACTCCATCTCACCCTCCGTTCTGGGCGGTGTTTCGGCTGCTATTGCAGACTGAAGAAGAGCCAAGGAGGCCAACTTCTCCTCCAGCTGAAGCTCCTGAAGGCGTCTGATCTCCTCGGCCTGAAGACGGAGAGATAAACACATTTAAAAACTCTTTCGTGGAAGTGGGTTAGAGTTAGTGGCAGAGGTGGGAAGTATGGAGTACAAATACTTCGTTACTGTACTTAAGTACAAGTACATGTTTCTGGTATCAGTACTTTACTCCACTACTTATTACATACACAACTTTTTACTTTCTACTTCTTACATGTTGAACTCAAATACCGGTACTTTCTACTTCTCACATGTTGAACTCAAATACCTGTACTTTCTACTTCTCACATGTTGAACCCAAATATCTGTACTTTCTACTTCTCACATGTTGAACACAAATACCTGTACTTTCTACTTCTTACATGTTGAACCCAAATATCTGTACTTTCTACTTCTCACATGTTGAACACAAATACCTGTACTTTCTACTTCTTACATGTTGAACCCAAATACCTGTACTTTCTACTTCTTACATGTTGAACTCAAATACCTGTACTTTCTACTTCTTACATGTTGAACTCAAATACCTGTACTTTCTACTTCTCACATGTTGAACTCAAATACCGGTACTTTCTACTTCTTACATGTTGAACACAAATACCTGTACTTTCTACTTCTTACATGTTGAACCCAAATACCTGTACTTTCTACTTCTCACATGTTGAACTCAAATACCTGTACTTTCTACTTCTTACATGTTGAACTCAAATACCTGTACTTTCTACTTCTCACATGTTGAACCCAAATACCTGTACTTTCTACTTCTTACATGTTGAACACAAATACCTGTACTTTCTACTTCTCTCATGTTGAACTCAAATACCTGTACTTTCTACTTCTTACATGTTGAACTCAAATACCTGTACTTTCTACTTCTCTCATGTTGAACTCAAATACCTGTACTTTCT
Source organism: Pseudochaenichthys georgianus (assembly GCF_902827115.2). Taxonomy (NCBI): domain Eukaryota; kingdom Metazoa; phylum Chordata; class Actinopteri; order Perciformes; family Channichthyidae; genus Pseudochaenichthys; species Pseudochaenichthys georgianus. The sequence continues at coordinate 42,549,029 of NC_047519.1, forward strand.
ACTTCTTACATGTTGAACTCAAATACCTGTACTTTCTACTTCTTACATGTTGAACACAAATACCTGTACTTTCTACTTCTTACATGTTGAACACAAATACCTGTACTTTCTACTTCTCTCATGTTGAACACAAATACCTGTACTTTCTACTTCTTACATGTTGAACTCAAATACCTGTACTTTCTACTTCTTACATGTTGAACTCAAATACCTGTACTTTCTACTTCTCTCATGTTGAACTCAAATACCTGTACTTTCTACTTCTTACATGTTGAACTCAAATACCTGTACTTTCTACTTCTTACATGTTGAACACAAATACCTGTACTTTCTACTTCTTACATGTTGAACACAAATACCTGTACTTTCTACTTCTCTCATGTTGAACACAAATACCTGTACTTTCTACTTCTTACATGTTGAACTCAAATACCTGTACTTTCTACTTCTTACATGTTGAACACAAATACCTGTACTTTCTACTTCTTACATGTTGAACTCAAATACCTGTACTTTCTACTTCTCACATGTTGAACACAAATACCTGTACTTTCTACTTCTCTCATGTTGAACACAAATACCTGTACTTTCTACTTCTTACATGTTGAACTCAAATACCTGTACTTTCTACTTCTCTCATGTTGAACACAAATACCTGTACTTTCTACTTCTTACATGTTGAACTCAAATACCTGTACTTTCTACTTCTTACATGTTGAACTCAAATACCTGTACTTTCTACTTCTCTCATGTTGAACTCAAATACCTGTACTTTCTACTTCTCTCATGTTGAACACAAATACCTGTACTTTCTACTTCTTACATGTTGAACCCAAATACCCAGGTACTCTTTAAAAACAGCTGCTAGTTATGGGTACTTTTTACTTAAGTACACTTCAAAGCCTCTTTACTTTCACTTGAGTAAAGAAGTTTAGTCAGTACTTCTACTTTTACCAGAGTACTTTTAAACACGAGTATCTGTACTTCTACTTGAGTAAAGGATGTGTGTACTTTTGCCCTCTCTGGATAGTAGTAACCCCCCTTCCATTTCCCCTTCATTGTGCTCCTGGTTCCAAAAGCTAGCAGAATGAGAGTCCCACTTACTTTCTTATTAACAAATATAAAAGTCTGCTCGTAAAGCGATAAAATATATACATAAATTCAAAAGTTATAACATTTCCAAGTGTCATCTGTCCTGATTTCACTGCAGAACATTTCCCTTCCACGAAAATGGAAAACTAATTCTCTTTTTCCACACAAATAAACTCGTTAATAATCAGCTTCATCGTACCTCTGCGGCGAGTCTCTCAGCCTCCATCCTCTGCCTCTCCCTGCACACACACACACACACACACACACACACACCACACACACACACACACACACACACACACACACACACACACACACACACACACACACACACACACACACACACACACACACACACACACACACACACACACACACACACACACACACACACACACACACACACACACACACACACACACACACACACACACACACACACACACACACACACACACACACACACACCACACACACACACACACACACACACACACACACACACACACAAAAAATAAATAAGATTTACCAAAAAGTATATACATTTCCCGTCCCTCGTTGCATTTAAAACCCATCTAGAATAAAGATCGTTAAGGTCAGACAGGAAGTGCACGTCATTCATATAAAACCCACTATCAAAGTACGTGTACATAAATGCATGCTGGTAAATGATAATCAGGGTGTCTTCTGGGAGCTAGAATCGTCTTGGTTTCATTTTCTTTCACACTAATTTGAGTCCGCCTCCCTCGGGGCTGCAGATAGCGTTTAGGGAGCGGAGGTCGCGTCCTGGATATCATTTCTGGGAATTGGGGGGTTTCAGGAAGTGCACACCGTACAAGCGCTGCTCTCGCTGACGTGTCGACCTTTTGAGCCTCTGTCAGAGTCACTTGTCATACAGTATCTCGCACATATGGGAAGGAGGGCTTTTAAACAGACAGGCAACGTGTAAAGAGACATGTAGGCAGTCGTGTTCTGTGTGGGGAAGACATTGAAATGAAACTGTATGATATACTATGCTGCTTGTGTGTCTCGACTGTAACATGTTTCCATGCTTTAATGTTCAAACAGACAGAACGTGTTTCCTCACAGTTGAAAAGCTGTTTTAAATGTTAAGTAAAAACACGAGTATTAAAAAAGGATGCATGACAGCAACTCCTCCTCCTCTCGTCTCCTACCTCTCCATCTCCTCCTCCTCCCTCCTCCTGCAGAGCTCTTCCTCCTCCTCCCTCCTCTTCCTCTCCTCTTCCTCCTCCTCCCTCCTCTTCCTCTCCTCCAGCAGCTGGCCGAAGGCGCGGCGGGCTCTTTGCCCTCGGACTCGTTTCTGGAAGGTGAGCGCGGCCCAGCGAAGCAACAGGAACTTCCTCCTCCAGTAAAACGCTCGGTAGTTCTTCTGAATGACCACAATGCACTGCAGCAGCTTCCTGTACTGCTTCCTGTGTGTCAGGGAGAGAAACAGGACATCAATGCAGTTCATTAGCAACTTAGGATTTAGTTTTTTAAGGCTGTATAGTAATAATAATGTTTGATTCATGTTGAGTTCAATATTAACCTGGCGATGAATCCTGTGACGTGAGCCTGGATGATCATGGCGGCTCTCAGCACCTCCATCTCTCTCTGCTTCTCCAGACGGTGCTCAAGAGACTCCCGGAGAAACACCTGAGAGAGAGGAAGCTACATCATTAGAGGAAGCAAGAGTAGAGGAAACGAGAGGAGAGGAGGCAAGAGTAGAGGAAACGAGAGGAGAGGATTGGAAGGGGGAGGATGGGGGAAAGAGGAAATACGCGTCTCCACCGCTAAGCTAAAGGTGGCTAATGTTGGGCTATAAAGGAACTACAGCACGGTCACATGACTTCACGTCACCACCGCTAAGCTAAAGGAGGCTAATGTTGGGCTATAAAGGAACTACAGCACGGTCACATGACTTCAGGTCTCCACCGCTAAGCTAAAGGAGGCTAATGTTGGGCTATAAAGGAACTACAGCACGGTCACATGACTTCACGTCACCACCGCTAAGCTAAAGGAGGCTAATGTTGGGCTATAAAGGAACTACAGCACGGTCACATGACTTCACGTCACCACCGCTAAGCTAAAGGAGGCTAATGTTGGGCTATAAAGGAACTACAGCACGGTCAGATGACTTCACGTCACCACCGCTAAGCTAAAGGAGGCTAATGTTGGGCTATAAAGGAACTACAGCACGGTCACATGACTTCACGTCACCACCGCTAAGCTAAAGGAGGCTAATGTTGGGCTATAAAGGAACTACAGCACGGTCACATGACTTCACGTCACCACCGCTAAGCTAAAGGTGGCTAATGTTGGGCTATAAAGGAACTACAGCACGGTCACATGACTTCACGTCACCACTGCTAAGCTAAAGGATGCTAATGTTGGGCTATAAAGGAACTACAGCACGGTCACATGACTTCACGTCACCACCGCTAAGCTAAAGGAGGCTAATGTTGGGCTATAAAGGAACTACAGCACGGTCACATGACTTCACGTCACCACCGCTAAGCTAAAGGCGGCTAATGTTGGGCTATAAAGGAACTACAGCACGGTCACATGACTTCACGTCACCACCGCTAAGCTAAAGGAGGCTAATGTTGGGCTATAAAGGAACTACAGCACGGTCACATGACTTCACGTCACCACCGCTAAGCTAAAGGCGGCTAATGTTGGGCTATAAAGGAACTACAGCACGGTCACATGACTTCACGTCACCACTGCTAAGCTAAAGGAGGCTAATGTTGGGCTATAAAGGAACTACAGCACGGTCACATGACTTCACGTCACCACCGCTAAGCTAAAGGTGGCTAATGTTGGGCTATAAAGGAACTACAGCACGGTCACATGACTTCACGTCACCACCGCTAAGCTAAAGGAGGCTAATGTTGGGCTATAAAGGAACTACAGCACAGTCACATGATTTCACGTCCCCACCGCTAAGCTAAAGGTGGCTAATGTTGGGCTATAAAGGAACTACAGCACAGTCACATGATTTCACGTCACCACCGCTAAGCTAAAGGCGGCTAATGTTGGGCTGTAAAGGAACTACAGCACGGTCACATGACTTCACGTCCCCACCGCTAAGCTAAAGGAGGCTAATGTTGGGCTATAAAGGAACTACAGCACAGTCACATGATTTCACGTCCCCACCGCTAAGCTAAAGGTGGCTAATGTTGGGCTGTAAAGGAACTACAGCACGGTCACATGACTTCACGTCACCACCGCTAAGCTAAAGGTGGCTAATGCTGGGCGTGATGACGTCTAGTCGTCTCATTTAGACACTTGTTAGCAACGGCAGTTTTTAAATTCACCAGTGAGGTATTTACTGACATATTTTATGTCGTATAATTGAAATCTCTTCAGCTTGTGTTAACCACAGATCTTATTTCAGGCTAACAACCGACAAAACATTCAGAAAACCATTGCAGGACAGGAAGTGCTAAAACGCTGACTAATTTCCGTGTTTTAGGACTCACCACTCCACTATGTATGTAACTACAATTGTTTATTAAAAATACGCTATTCAGCGGCAGCCCTTTAGTCTTTTTCATACAGGCAGAATACAAAATGTAGACTGCTGAATGGCAGTCAAAGCCCCATTCTCTTCGTGACAAAGCACACCCATAACTGTATTACACACACATTATGAATTTGCAAGTGAACAGAATAAAAAGAGACGGTCCCTCCTTTTTCTATAACATCCCATTTTAACAGACAGAGGAACAATCGGCGTGAATAAAGCCGGCGACGTAAATCAAATTCAGACCCTCCTCTTCTTTTGTGCACCACCGCAGATTACTGCAGCCGTGATTTGGGCGACTTCTCTCCGTGAAAAGAGATTTTACCGACATTTAGTGCAGCTGCCCGTTACAGAGCCAAGCTGTCGTCCATAGAGAGCGTTAATCCAATCAGGGAGGGGGGGGGGGGGGTGAGATATGGGACGAGGGAGACAGTGGGGAAATGTCACGGTTCTCCTGTTGAATGATGTGTGTGTGTGTGTGTGTGTGTGTGTGTGTGTGTGTGTGTGTGTGTGTGTGTTGTTGGCAGAGTGACATCCTCAGTGGTGAAGCACTAATGAGATTTTAGCAGAGGAAATGTAAACTCGTCAGGGTGATTTGGACGTCACTAACGAGCAGGTTAATTAAAAAAGGAAACATGCAGTTCATGGCCCTGCGCACGCACACACACACACACACCCCCCCTCACTTTCTAAGTCAACATGCACACACGCTCTGAAGGTGTGTCCTCATGCACACATTCGCATCCGAACAGCTAATCCCCTTTAATCGTTGCTATGCTAATTAGCGCAACAAAAGCCGCGTTAAGCCTCGGTTCACTTTGGATTCCCGCCGTGACGGGTCGGGCCCGCCGAGAGCAGCCGCCTCTCTTCCAGGAAATTAAGTTAGAGGTTGTAAAAGAGGAGCTTGAAACGACTCCCGGACAACAGGGAGGACATGAGCCGAGAGAAAGGAGATGAGGACGGCTCGATCTCCTGAAGAGAGGCAGCGGCACAAAGTGGACCAATCCTTCCGAGGGGGATAGAAAAGATTTAGGTTTACGAAACGGGGACAGATTTGTGGTTCAGGGAGGACGTATAAAGGCTTTTAGGTGCTGGGAAAAACCCATGTTCTAAAGGATGGTAAATGCTAACCTTCTGTTTGAAATCGGAATACTCTCAGGAGATTTTAACGAGACTTGTGTCCAGGCCCGCACACACCAAGCTGACACCGAAGACCACGTCCCGACGGACCCGACTGCTGCGTCGCCTCACGTCTCTGCGTCTTGGCCATGTGTCGCACTGGAACACACCGCAAAGACTTCAGCCGACGGCCACGTACGAACCGCGCATGGCAGTAACTCTCCTTACCAGCAGGGGGCGGTAGTGTGTATTCGTCATTCAAAAGAGGCAACCGGAAGACAGACTGCGCGATCAGGGGCGACGCCAGGGATTTTGGGCCCCATGAAAAGATATCGCATTGGTTACTTAAAAATGTATTTCTTAATGCTCTAAAATAGTTTGGGCCCCGTCAGTCACGGGCCTTAGAATCGTCCGAACTTTTCGCCCCTGTGCGTGATGGAACAACAAATAGCGTGCGTTCCATTTTCCCTCTCGTCCATCACAGACTGTTTCACATAACGACTTGTAATCGAAAACATGTTTGGTGCGGTTCTGGAAAATGAAAAATAACAGCCATCTGTGTCCCTTCTTCACTTCCGTTTCGATTCTCATGCCCTGATTCGCTAAGCTGAACAGCCAATCGGAGGGATTTATTTTGCCGACAGCTCCCCGATTCGACATGTTGAATTGGGAGCGGAAGGTGTCGGCACGGCCGGAAAGACACGACGGTGCGGGACACACCGATCTGAGTAGGGCGACAGGACGCTCATCGGCGGCCAGACATCTATCGACGGGCGAAATCGGCTCGGTGTGTCCGGGCCGTAAGACAGAGACCAACGGCCCAAGAGGGAGGCTCGATGAGGGGCTTCCAGGCGGTAACACACGCGGGTTCAAAGGCAACGTTTCTGGTTCAAATGTGAATAAAAAAGACTTTCCTGAAAAGAAAGCCTGTAAATCTGGTACACGTTGTTATGATTGTTGCTTTGTTTTGGTGCAACACACTCATGAATGTCCGAATGAATATACACACACACTGGTAGCTAGGGCTGTGGCGATACACTAATCTCATGATACGATACGATACACGATAATCAGCCAACGATACGATATATATCACGATATTCAGCCAACGATACGATTCGATACGATTCGATATAATTCGATACACTTATATCATTTTCTGAAAGATTTTAAACGGACAGTGGGATTTTGGTGACATCTTGTGAGTGTTCCATTGACTTGGATTGAATTAATTCAACTGAAAACTGAAAGCATCAATTATACAATATATGGCTCTGACAGAGAGTCTCCATCTTGCAAATGCTGGACAAAATGAATCAAAAGATGTGGTGGGAAAATTAGTTTCATTTATTGAAACAGTGCAAACTCTAGCTGTAAAGTGCAGTATCACGATGGAGAATGGAGAATGAAAAGGTGCAGCAGGTGGCGGAACACGGGGGATTTGAATGGGACTTGTTAGAAATTAAAATCAATGTTTTGATGGCATAAAGTACCATAAACATACCGTCAGTTGAAATGCTGTTTTATACTGAAAAACCAGAAGTTGTTGTGCACAACCAATTGTTGAGCTTTTATTCTGAAAATCCTTCATCTCCGGTTAGCATTTAGCATGTGGCTAATATACTATTTCCTATAGAAGTGAATTTAGTAGCGATATGACACGGAGTGTTGCACACCGAAACCTACTGATTTCAACACTACAACTATAGACGTCGAGTTATTATTATTGCTGAATATTAAATGAAGGTACAGTTTATTTGAATACGTTTGTTTACAGACGTGGGTAGCATGACACAACATTCGGAACTACCGGAAATGATACCAGCCGTGAGGTATTTTTGGAGTATTGATTACAGCGTTTAAAATGTATTAAATGAAAAGTCATGAAAGAGATAAGGAGGAGAAAAGGCGTGTTTAGTTATATATTTAATGTGCAATGTCTGAATCCTCTGTAATGCGCAACAACGAACATTGGAGACGTGGAGGGCCGATCCCCAGCAGCGCCAACCGGCCCGCAGGGAGGATTCAGCAGAGGGTATTTAACAGCTGGAGAGGTGGAGCTCGCTCTCTTCCCTTCGCTCACGAGAGCCAGAACACAGCTGTTTTTCTGACTGAACCATCTTCTGCTTGTAACATTACCGCGCTTTTTATTAATTAAAGTATACATTTGAAGATTCTCAGAGACTCACTTAGTCTCCTTTTTAAAGCTTCTCTCCTGGACGCGAGTATAACGAACACAGTTATCAGACTTAATGTATCGATACCCGCGGCTGAAATATCGATACTTTCTCGGAAAACTAAATATCGATATATATCGCAAGATCGATTAAATTGCACAGCCCTACTGGTAGCCATGTTTGTTCTACCGT